>NC_092707.1:222235490-222237990 GCF_047496885.1 Scyliorhinus torazame
TGTATATGGATTTTAATAAAGCGTTTGATAAGGTTCCCCACGGTAGGCTACTGTAGAAAATACGGAGGCATGGGATTCAGGGAGATTTAGCAGTTTGGATCAGAAATTGGCTAGCTGGAAGAAGACAAAGGGTGGTGGTTGAATGGCAAGTGTTCAGACTGGAGTCCAGTTACTAGTGGTGTACCACAAGGATCTGATTTGGGGCCACTGCTGTTTGTCATTTTATAAATGATCTGGAGGAGGGCGGAGAAGAATGGGTGAGTAAATTTGCAGATGACACTAAAGTCAGTGGAGTTGTGGACAGTGCGGAAGGATGTTACAAGTTACAGAGGGAACATAGATAAGCTGCAGCGCTGGGCTGAGGGGTGTCAAATGGAGTTTAATGCAGAAAAGTGTGAGGTGATTCATTTTGGAAGGAATAACAGGAAGACAGAGTACTGTGCTAATGGTAAGATTCTTGGCAGTGTGGATGAGCAGAGAGATCTCGGTGTCCATGTACATAGTTCCCTGAAAGTTGCCACCCAGGTTGAGAGGGTTGTTTGAGAAGGCGTACGGCGTGTTAGCTTTTTATTGGTAGAGGGATTGAGTTTCGGAGCCATGAGGTCATGTTGCAGCTGTACAAAACTCTGGTGCAGCCGCATTTGGAGTATTGTATGCAATTCTGGTTGCCGCATTCTTGGAAGGATGTGGTAGCATTGGAAAGCAAGCAGAGGAGATTTACCAGATTGTTGCCTGGTATGGAGGGAAGATCTTATGAGGAAAGGCTGAGGGACTTGAGACTGTTTTCGTTAGAGAGAAGAAGGTTAAGAGGTGACTTAATTGAGGCATACAAGATGATCAGAGGATTGGATAGGGGTGGACAGTGAGAGCCTTTTTCCTCGGATGGTGATGTCTAGCACGAGGGGACATAGCTTTAAATTGAGGGGAGATAGATATAAGACAGATGTAAGAGGTAGGTTCTTTAATCAGAGAGTAGTAAGGGCGTGAATGCCCTGCCTGCAACAGTAATGGACTCGCCAACACTAAGGGCATTCAAATGGTCATTGGATAGACATATGGGCGATAAGGGAATAGTGTGGATGGTCATGGGGCTGGTTTAGCACACTGGGCTAAATCGCTGGCTTAAAAAGCAGACCAAGGCAGGCCAGCAGCACGGTTCAATTCCCGTACCAGCCGCCCCGAACAGGTGCCGGAATGTGGCGACTCGGGGCTTTTCACAGTAACTTCATTTGAAGCCTACTTGTGACAATAAGCGATTTTCATTTCATTTCATTTCTTTAGAGTGGTTTCACAGGTCGGTGCAACATCGAGGGCCGAAGGGCCTGTACTGCGCTGTAATGTTCTATGAGGGAATTCCTGGAGTGTACACGGGATGGTTTTCTGAACCAACACCTTGAGGAACAAAGTAGAGAGCAGGCCATCCCAGACTGGATACAGTGGAATGAGCATGGCAATCTAGTTGTGTGAAACCCCTGGGAATCAGCGACCATAAGATGGAGTGTGAAATAGTAACATGGAGCCTGAGGTGCCTCAACAGGCCAGTGAAGAGATCCAGAGTCCTTCCCATTCTCAAGAATCTGAGGGTTGATATAGCATTTAGGAGGACACATCCGAAGAGAGAGAGACCGCCTGCAGAAGGGACAAACGTTGAATTCATGTTTCGACACCAGGACAAAGGGGAGCGGCCATACTAATCAACAGGACAGTTTCATTCATGGCGACGAGCATAGAAACTGACCCAGAGGAAAAATTTGTTATGGGCAGTGGGACTTTGGAAGGGCTCCATTAGTCTCTTAGAGACACAGAGAGAGACACAGAGAGAGAGAGAGGCAGAGAGAGGAAGAGGCAGAGAGAGAGAGGGCGAGAGAGAGGCAGAGAGAGAGAGGGACAGGCAGAGAGAAAGAGGCAGAGAGAGAGAGAGGGAGCAGAGAGAGAGAGAGAGAGAGAGAGAGGGAGCAGAGAGAGAGAGAGAGAGAGAGAGAGGGAGGTAGAGAGAGAGAGGAGGCAGAGAGAGAGGGAGGCAGAGAGAGAGGCAGAGAGAGAGAGGGCAGAGAGAGAGAGAGAGGGGCAGAGAGAGAGAGGCAGAGAGAGAGAGAGAGGCAGAGAGAGGCAGAGAGAGAGAGGCAGAGAGAGAGAGGCAGAGAGAGAGAGGGCAGGAGAGAGAGAGAGGCACAGAGAGAGAGAGAGGCAGACAGAGAGAGAGGCAGAGAGAGAGAGGCAGAGAGAGAGAGGGAGGCAGAGAGAGAGAGGGAGGCAGAGAGAGAGAGAGAGAGAGAGAGAGAGAGAGAGGGAGGCAGAGAGAGAGAGAGAGAGAGAGAGAGAGAGAGAGAGAGAGAGAGAGGGAGGCAGAGAGAGAGAGAGAGGGAGGTAGAGAGAGAGAGAGGGAGGCACAGAGAGAGGGGGCGGCAGAGAGAGAGGGACAGAGAGGCAGAGAGAGAGAGGGGCAGAGAGAGAGAGGGGCAGAGAGAGAGAGAGAGAGAGGCAGAGAGAGAGAGGCAGA
>NC_092707.1:222838090-223041554 GCF_047496885.1 Scyliorhinus torazame
TCTTTTTATATAGTGGGTTACATTAGCTATCCCTACAATCTGCAGGAGCTGTTCCAGAGTCTAGAATCATATAAGATGACCACCAATTCCACGGCCACTTCCGTAAGTACTCTGAGATGTAGATTATCAGGCCCTGGGGATTTATCGGTCTTCAATTCCATCAATTTCCTCAACACCATTTCTCTACTAATACTGATTTCCTTCAGTTCCTCCCTCTCATTAAACCGTGTGTTACCTAACATTGCTGGTATGTTATTTGTGTCTTCATTTGTGAAGACAGAAACAAAGTATGTATTTAGTTGGTCAGCCATTTCTTTGTTCCCCATGATAAATTCCCCTGTTTCTGACTGTAAGGGACCTACATTTGTTTTCATCAATCCTTTTCTCCTCACACTCATAGAAACTTTAACTGTCAGTTTTTATGTTCTCCGCAAGCTTACTCTTGTATTCTATTTTCCCCTTCTTAATCAATCTCTTAGTCCTCCTTTACTGAATTAAACTGGTGGAGTGATTAAAATTAGGGGTGCACAAGAAGCTACAACTGGAAGAGAGCTTGAACGCTTACAGGGCTGGAGAAGGCTCCATAAGTACAGCTGGGCAAGGCCACAGAGATCTTTGAAAACCAAAAAGAAAATGTTATGAGTGTGGTGCTACCAGACTAGAAGTTGACGTAGGTCAGTGAGCACAGGGGTGATGGGCAAAATGGATTTGGTGCAAGTTGGGATAGAGGGATCAGTCATTTAGATAAACTCTGTCTATGTAGGGTGGAAGATAAGAGACAAACAAAAAGAGCATTAGAACATTCACATCTAGAAGAAATCCAAAAGAGCATTAGAACATTCAAGTCTAGAGGGAATAAAGCCATTGATGGGGGTTTCAACTGCAGTTGGCACGAGCGGAGGTAGAACAGTGTCAGACGTGTCACAGAGGTCAAAGTAGGCAGCCTTGATGATGGAGTGAATATGTAGTCCAAAGCTTACTTTGGTCTGACACCACAGTTGCAAAAGGTCTGGTTCTCGCTCAGGAGGAAAGGGAGTTTGAGTTGATTCCTTGGAAACAATTTGTGGCAGATAATGAAGATGATGGCTTCAGTCTTCCCATTATTTAGTTGGGAGGAAATTTCAGCTCATCCAGCACTGGATGTCAGATGAAAAGTGTGACATGTCGGCGACCGTGAAGGGAAGTGGTGAACTGGTTGTCATCAGCATTTGTGTGCAACTTGATCAATGATGCCATCGAGGAACAGAACATAAATTACATATATATAGAATTATATACATTTATGCTATCCATTGGCAAACCCATAGAACTCAGTAAAACATTGAAATTAAGTGCAATTCTCAATACAATATTTTAAAATTTTCCTTCTTTCAGAAAAGTCAGTTGAGAGCACTCCATCCTGATAGTAGCTTATACTGATGCTGTTTGATTGAAACATTGCAATGCATAAATGGCTAAATTTCAAGCACAGTATTGATACCTGTTGATCATCAGGTGTCCATATTCCACATGTAATCTGGCTGTCCAAGTTAATTTCAGAAGACCAATGCCGCTGCCCACTGACAGATCCAACTAGCACAAAACCATCTCGGTAAGAGATGAGTGCCTGAGTACCATCGTGGCTCCAGGTAAAGTCACTCACCTGAAAGGAAGAATGAAAGGAAAAAGGTTGATTGCTGCAATACAACAAATCATTTTATTTCATTTTCCTATTTTGTCTTCTTGGGGGCCTTTAGTTATGCTAGCATATCCTCCTGTGCCTCAACTAAATAAGCTATTTGATCACAAAAGGCTTTGCAGCTGTGTCAGATATCCTTATTTAATTAATAACCGCAGGGCTGCTGTATTGCAGCCAGATACAAGAGTCCTGGTTAATATTCGCCATCCAGGTCCCAGGTTCAATACCTGGCTTGGGTCACTGTCTATGAGGAATCTGCACTTTCTCCCCATGTCTGCGTGGGTTTCCTCCGGATGCTTCGGTTTCCTCCCACAAGTCCCGAAAGATGTGCTATTAGGTAATTTGGACATTCTGAATTCTCCCTCTATGTACCCGAACAGGCGACGGACTGTGGCGACATGGGGCTTTTCACAGTAACTTCATTGCAGTGTTAATGCGAGCCTACTTGTGACAATAAAGATTATTATTATTACTTAAGAGGCCGATCACAGAGCTGCAACCACCACCATGCTTGATAACTGCTAAAACAGCAGAATAAACATTTTCAAAAGTGGCCTAAATATATTGATTGCAAAAATGAATATAAATTCAGGAAATCATTCAGTGCATCAGGGATCGCTAGTTCTTGATCACCCTGTTACTATGTTCAACCTGACAAACCTCCTCTTCCAGAGGCATCTAATAGGATTCAGTTCTGTGGATAAATCAGAGAGGCTGGGAGTTGTTTGCCTTAGGGAAACAAAGTCTAGAGATTAGGTAGAAGTGTTTAAAATCATGAGGCGCCTAAACTGAGTAGTTAGAAATTGTTCCCACTGAAGCAAGAGTTAAGAACCAGAGAACACAGATTTTAAATGATTAGAGAACGAATCAGAGGTGGCACAATGAAAGCATCTGAAGAGGTTGCAATCTGGAAAGCACTGTCTAAAAGAGTGGTGGAGGCAGATTCAATCGTGGCTATCAAAGGAAACTGGATAAGCACCTGTAAGAAAACAAAATGCAGGGTTCCAGGATTAAGGGCAGGGAGTGAGATGAGCTAAACTACTCTTGCAGAGTGCTGGAATGGACTCATTGAGCCAAATGATCTATTAAATGGTTTGTGCTATAACTATTCCATGATCCTAAGAAAACCTTGTTGCATCTGCTGCACAATGTGTCCTTACACCTTACATGGTGGACAAATAACTGAGAGTCGACTTTGTTTAAATCAATAATCTTTATACACACACACACAATGTTAATGTCAATCAATCACACCATCAATATAAGTTCTACTACAGAATGCCAAAGTTCAACATCAGATTTTGACTTAATGTTGAGTGACTGGCAAGTACCCAAGCAGATATTAGCCTATATCTGTGTGTTGGTTTCTGACGTCCTCAATGCTTGGTCCTCGGTCTGGTCTGATGCAGTGGCTGTGGTCTTCCTTCTGTTGATGGTTCTCCTCGTGATGGCCGATGGAGACCACCGTTGTTCATTTCCTGCTGCTGGCTGCTGCAGAGAGGAATTCTAGGCTGGTGCGACACCTTTCAACCTTCCTGGACTTCACACCCTTTTGGGCAGTCCCTGGGTCATTGCCAATCGGTTGATCAGGGTTCGATCACTCTGATCGATTAAGTCCAATCAGGGGCTGCCACATCAATTTCAGGGTGTGCACTCAACGCCCAAGCCTGCAGGTGTTGGGGGGCATATAGGCTTTCCAAATAAGAAGTTTAGGCACCGCTGTGTCTGGTAAACAAGTGTGATTGATAGTGCAGTTCTATTGTCCCTGGGGTGGCCTGGAGATGGCCTTTTTCCTGTGTATTGCAATGTTCAGACTGCAGCCTGGTCGTCTTTCCACTTGGATACTTTTCCCAGTATACTTTGCAGAACGCCATCTTTTTTTTTTAGAAAATATTTTATTGAAGCATTTGTAATTTTCACAATTTAACATCTTGTCATTTCTAAAACAACCACGCGGGTCGACGCACAAAATACCCCCTAAAATAACAACAGACAATAGACCACGTACCCCACTTCTCCCGCCCTCTCCCAATTACCTGTATACTAAATTCCCTGTCCTTATTTAACATTACCATGCCTCCTATTTTCCTCCCCCCCCCCTTTTTCCCTTTACCCCCTTACTGCTGATGTTCAGTTTTTGTTAAAGAAGTCGATGAACGGCCGCCAACTCCGGGCGAATCCTCTCAGAGCGAACTTGATTTTTTCCAGACTCAGAAACTCGACTATATTGCTGACCCACACTCCTGATTCCAGGGGCTCCGAATCCCTCCATCTCAGCAAGATCCGTCTCTGGGCCACCAGGGAGGAGAAGGCCAGGATATCGGCCTCCCTCCCCCCCTTTGTCCCCAGATCTTCCGACACCTCATATATTGCTAATTTTAGACTTGGAGTTACCCTACCTTCCAGGACTTCCGACATAACATCTGCAAATCCCTGCCAGAATTCCCTCAGTTTCGGACATGCCCAAAGCATATGAACATGGATGGCCGGGCTACCCCCACACTGCCCACATCTGTCCTCCACCTCCTCGAAGAACCTACTCATCCGAGCTACCGTCATGTGGGCCCTGTGGACTACCTTGAACTGAATCAAGCTAAGTCTAGCACAGGACAAGGATGCATTGACCCTTTTCAAAGCTTTTTCCCGCAGTTCAGTTTCCAGCTCCCCTTGTTCATATATTGCCCTTTTACCCTCCTCAGCTGACCCTCCGCCTTTCCTGTGGAAAGGAGCCCAAACTCCATTTGAGGCCTCTGACGGTCCTTCAGGAGCTCCTTATTTGGAGACTCCGAATATCTCCTGTCCACCTGTAAGATTTCTCCCACCAACCTGTCCAGCTCCGACCGCTCAGTTTTATCCCTGTGGGCTCGAATCGAAATACATTCCCCTCTAATGACCGCTTTCAATGCCTCCCAGACCACCCCAGCAAGTCTCTCCCGTGTCATTGATATTTATGGACCCCCGAATGGCCTCTCTCACTTGCTCACAGATCTCCTCATCCGCGAACAGCCCTGTATCTAGTCTCCCATGTGGGCGCTGGGATATTCCCGTGTCTGCCCGTAGTGGTGGATGATCTGAGACCACAATTGTTGAGTACGCAGTGTTCTCAACCCCTGCTAACAGTGATTTATCTAGCACAAAGAAATCTATCCTGGAGTACGCCTTATGTATATGGGAGTAGAATGAATATTCCCTGCTCCTTGGTCTCTCAAATCTACATGGATCCACCCCTCCCATGCGCTCCATGAACCCCCGCAGTTCCTTTGCCATTGCTGATAGCTTCCCCGACCTAGCACTCGACCGGTCTAACCTCGGGTCCAGGACCGTATTAAAGTCACCCCCCATGATCAACCGGTGCGAGTCAAGGTCTGGGAACTTCCCCAGCACCTTCCTGATGAACGCGACATCATCCCAGTTTGGGGCATATATATTCACCAGCACCACTGCCATTCCCTCTAGCTTCCCGCTAACCATAATAAATCTGCCTCCCAGTTCTACCTCTATCCTCCCCACCTCGAATGTCACCCTTTTATTAATCAGGAAAGCCCCCCCCTTGTTTAAAAGTCCAGTCCTGAATGAAACACTTGCTCGACCCATCCTTTCTTTAATCTAATTTGGTCTCCCAGCTTCAAGTGTGTCTCCTGTAACATAGCCACGTCCGCTTTTAACTTTCTCAGGTGTGCGAACAAACAAGCTCTCTTAACCGGCCCGTTCAGTCCACGAACATTCCATGGAACCAGTCTGGTCAGGGGTGCTTTTGCCCCCTTCCCCTGTTGGTCAACCATGACCTTTCCTAGTCCAGCTCCTAGCCCGTGTTCCGCACCTCACTTGATCCGCCCCTCCGCGGCGACCCCCTCTGATCTCCATCTCCAGTCTCCTAACTGTCCCTTACCCGTCGACAGTACGCCCCTCCCGCCCCCCCCCCCCCCCTCCGCCCCCCCACTTCATCTTTCCTCAGCTCTCCCCCCACTTTGCTCCCGTGAACCAGCTATCCAGCTAGCTCAGCATCTCCCACCCTCTGGCGTCAAAACGCCTGCCGACTGCCAGATTCTATCACACCTAGCAATAACACAAGCACTCAACACAGTAACAACAATCCCAAAAAGCAAACATACCATCCCCCAACACGCAGGCAACGAGGCAAATCCCTCCCCCTTTAACCAATTCTTATCAGTCCTATCACCTTCAAACAGAATCCAACACAAAAGAAGCTTCAAGCAACATAAGCAAAATTATGTATGCAAGAATCAACCATCCTTCTTGCAGAAAATAAAACACCCCATCGCATCTTAAAAGTTTTCGCTCTATCCAGTACATAAAGCAATAAATCAGAATCAAATTACACAAGAAGAGAGGAAATAAAAAATAAATAAAACAGCAAAACCCTTTTCTTCCCGAACATTGCAACTTAACTCACAGAATTAAAAGACCAAAACCTTAAACAAAACATAGCAAAACACAGAACCATTTTTCTCACCTCACCGCCATCCTGTCCCTTCCCCCAAATTCAGACCACCACAGTTTAGGTTCAAAAGTCGTTACACCAGATTACCAGGTTCTACCCCTCCCCCTTTGACCGATTTGTATCAGTCACATCACCTTCAAAGAGAATCAAACACAATAGAAAAAGCTTCAAGCAGCTTAATCAAAATTATGCATGCAAGAATCAACCATCTTTGTTACAGAGAATAAATCAAAATCAAATTACACAAGACGAGAGAAAAGAAAAGAGAAAAACATTTTCCTTCTTAAAAAATAAAACACCCAAACCCTTTTCTTCCCGAACATCGCAACTTAACTCACAGAATTAAAAGACTGAAATTTTAAACAAGATAAAGCAGAACACAGAACCATTTTTCTCTCCACCCTGCCATTCCATCCCTTCCCTCAAATTCAGCCCACCACAGTTAGAATTTAAGAGTCCTTAAGCCAGATTATTGTCTTTCATGACTACCTCTTCTGGAAAATTAAAGTACAGCTCCCGGTTCTCGTAGATCACCCAAAGACGCGCCGGGTATAACAGTCCAAATTTAATGTCTTTCTCAAACAGGACCGCCTTAACTTTGTTGAAACTTGCTCTCCTCTTTGCAAGTTCTGGTCCCCAGTTTTGGTACACCTGAATCTCTGATTCTTCCCACATGTACCGTTTTGTCTGCCTGGCCCACTTCATGATACGATCCTTGTCGAGGAATCGATGTAGCCTCACCACCATGGCCCTCGGGGGCTCACGACCCTGGGGCTTACGTACAAGCACCCTGTGCGCCCGGTCCACCTCCAGCGGCTTGTCAAACACATCGGCCCCGACCATCTCCTGCAACATCTTTCCCACATTCGCTCCCGGATCTGATCCCTCCTTCCCCTCTGGCAGCCCGGCGATTCGGATATTTTGCCTGCGAGACCAGTTCTCCAAGTGTTCCACTTTATCTAGCAGTCATTTCTGGCTGCCCTGCAGTATGCTAATTTCCAAAGCCATTGCAGTGGACCCCTCCTCTCTTCAGTCACCAGCTCCTGCAACTATAGAATCTCCTGTCCCTGGGTCGTCATTTTCTCCTCCACCCGGTCAACCACCTCCTTAATCGAGGCTATCATCTGGGTTACATCTTCTGTACACTCCTTGCGATGCCGGCGAACTTCTCATCCAGGTACTTGACCCATTGCTCCATTGATCGGTGAGCTGGCATGGACACGCTTTGTCTCGTTACCATTGAGCTCGATGACCTCTGATTCTTGCTTTCACTCATCTTTTGGTTTCTTCTTTTTCGACTCTTATTTGGACACGATTCCATAAATTGAGGGCCACCTCCTTTTCCACTCCCTTCGATCTACTTATCTTGAGAAATTTTCTGAAAAATCCGGCTTAAACACCATTAAAAAAAAAAACCACTAAGGGCGATAGCTGCTGAATGTGCGACCGTTTACTCCATTGGCGCCACCGGAAGTCACAGAATGCCATCTTAGGCAGCCGTTCAGCCACATGTCCCTCCTCTTGATCCGGAACGCGAAGCGTGATGGATCATAGACTCAGGACCGATATCTGTCAGGCATTTCCCAATCGCTCAGCAGTCAAGCAAAGCCTAGGCATTGACATAGCATTTACATACTTCGGTAATAAGTTCCTACAGCATATTCACAAAAGGGCAAACATTCTAATACTAATGGATTTTTTGAATAAACAATTTTATTGAGGCATTTTGGCATAGTAAACAGTAACAATACAAAACAATGTGCAAAGAACAATCAACATAGTGCAAAAACCAGCTCCCCTCCCACAAGGACACGCCTAACTAACCCCCTAATCTACGTTACCCTACGCTGTCGATTAATTTTCCGCGAAGAAGTCGATAAATGGTTGTCACCTCCGAGCGAACCCTAAACAGTGACCCTCTCAGAGCAAACTTAATTTTCTCCAGACCGAGGAAGCTCGCCATGTCCGATAGCCAGGCCTACGACTTCGGGAGCTTTGAGGCCCGCCATGCCAGCAGAATTTGTCGCCCGGCTACCAGGGAAGCAAAGGCCAAAACATCAGCCTCTTTCTCCTCCTGGACTCCCAGGTCCTCCGAAACCCCCAAAATTGCCACCTCTGGACTCATCTCCTCCCTTGTTTTCAGTACCCGGGACATAACGTCCGCGGATCCCTGCCAGTAGCCCCGGAGTTTTGGACATGCCAGAACATGTGGACATGATTCGCTGGTCCTCCCGCACATCTGGCGCACCTGTCCTCCAGTCCAAAGAATTGACTCACCCGGGCCACTGTCATGTGGGCCCGGTGGATGACCTTGAATTGGATCAGGCTCAGCCTGGCGCATGTTGCGGTCGCGTTAACCCTACTCAACGCCTCCACCCATAAGCCCTCTTCTATCTCACCTCCGAGCTCCTCTTCCCACTTAAGCTCCAGCTCCTCGGTCAGCGTCTCCTCTGCCCCCATAAATTCTTTATATATATCCGAGACCCTCCTCTCCCATCCACTGGACACTACCCTGTCCTGGATCCCCCTGAGTGGCAGGCGTGGGAAGGATGGAATCTGTCTGCGTAGAATGTCCCGCACCTGCAAGTACCTGAAATCATTCCCTCTTGCCAGCCCAAATTTCTCCTCCAGCGCCCTCATGCTCGGGAAGCTCCCTTCGTAGAACAGATCCCTCATCCTCTCAATCCCAGCCCTCCGCCATATTCGGAACCCACCGTCCATATTCCCCGGGGCAAACCGGTGATTGTCACAAATTGGGGACCAAACCGATGCTCTCACTTCCCCTACATGCCTTCTCCATTGGCCTCAGATCCGCAAAGTCGCCACCACTATAGGGCTGGTGGAGCACTGTGCCGGCGGGAGTGGCAGGGGCGCCGTAACCAGGGCTACCAAACTGGTGCCCCTGTCGAAAACTAATCTTATTACAAACAATTATACAATAAATATTTGAGAGTCTGATTCCGGTATTAATTGTCCATTAGTGCAAATAGTCATCTCGGTGGCTTTTCTGTCTTTACAAGATTAGAGGGGACTACAATCTGAGCGTGGGTCCTACGCTTTGTCGCTGCGTAACTTTTGCATTTCATCGGTGGAATTGGACTGTGAGGATAAGATACATCAGGGTGAACAGGATTAATAATACGGCCAGGTGTGACATCAGGCGAATGAATGGATGCATTTGGATGTTTGAGCCCCAGTTCCGCAAATCATCCCATCAGGTGATGGCCTTGATTTCTCTAATTTCCCCTCTTACCTCTTGGGTCTGCTGTATTACTTTGGTTAAAGTTCTGTAGGTGGTAGCCAATTTTATCCGAATCTGGTGTAATTCCCCTGGTTAGGAGTTTTAGGTCTGTGTCATATTACACATAGTACTCCCCAGAGTCTGTTGGAGCTCATCAGCGGCATTTACATCCACTCTCTCCCTCTTATAAATGTCTATCAGCTGGATGAGGCCCACCCTGGCCAATATGTCTGGTTTAATACAGAATGTACTGTTGGTAATATCTCAATGTGTTGTGCCATACTGATACCGTTTCAGGGAGGTGGCATGGCAGTATTCCCCTGCTCCCCTCTAAGCTACCCGAGTGATGTCTGTGTCTAGGCTATGCAATAATTTAATCAGTTTGCTGACATCTGACCAGAGTAGTGCCTACTGGTCTGCCTTCCTTCTCTACTGCGTATGGTAGCGTGCCGTCATGCCCTATCCAGATGTCCTCATCGATAGTTCTTTATTCTCTACTTCAAAAACCGTTAGTCCAGCCAGGTCGTCAGTGATTATGGGGAGCCCCAGTATCATCCAAAGAGCTTACCCTGCAGTCCCTCTACAGCTGTCATTAGAACAAAGAACAAAGAACAAAGAAATGTACAGCACAGGAACAGGCCCTTCGGCCCTCCAAGCCCGTGCCGACCATGCTGCCCGACTAAACTACAATCTTCTACACTTCCTGGGTCCGTATCCTTCTAATCCCATCCTATTCATATATTTGTCAAGATGCCCCTTAAATGTCCCTATCGTCCCTGCTTCCACTACCTCCTCCGGTAGCAAGTTCCAGGCACCCACTACCCTCTGCGTAAAAAACTTGCCTCGTACATCTACTCTAAACCTTGCCCCTCTCACCTTAAACCTATGCCCCCTAGTAATTGACCCCTCTACCCTGGGGAAAAGCCTCTGACTATCCACTCTGTCTATGCCCCTCATAATTTTGTATACCTCTATCAGGTCTCCCCTCAACCTCCTTCGTTCCAGTGAGAACAAACCGAGTTTATTCAATCGCTCCTCATAGCTAATGCCCTCCATACCAGGCAACATTCTGGAAAATCTCTTCTGCACCCTCTCTAAAGCCTCCACATCCTTCTGGTAGTGTGGTGACCAGAATTGAACACTATACTCCAAGTGTGGCCTAACTAAGGTTCTATACAGCTGCAACATGACTTGCCAATTCTTATACTCAATGCCCCGGCCAATGAAGGCAAACATGCCGTATGCCTTCTTGACTACCTTCTCCACCTGTGTTGCCCCTTTCAATGACCTGTGGACCTGTACTCCTAGATCTCTTTGACTTTCAATACTCTTGAGGGTTCTACCATTCACTGTATATTTCCTACCTGCATTAGACCTTCCAAAATGCATTAAACCATCCTTTGGTCAACTGCCGCATCTGGCAGCCAGATAATTTTGAGTGTTTCTTACCCGTGAATAAGTGTTCCATCCGCTCATCATTAATCTAAGATGGAACCTCTCCCCTGCGAACCTACTCTAGGTTTCCCCTTAACTGTTCTGTCATCCACAGTCAATATGCGCGACACAAAGTCTAGTTCTGTTGCTGGTCATTGTCTTCCAATTTTTCCATGATCACTTGGTTGATTGTCTTTGCGTGTCTTTCTAATACAGCGACCATGCGTTTGCTGGCTGCATGCCCAGTCAGTTCCTCTTCAGCATCTTGCTGATTGTGCTCATTAATAGATTTTAGTGCCTGTTTAACCAGTCGGGTCAGAATTCTAAGTTTATTGTCCAGATTGGCTAGATCAAGGGTGTTGATGGTTGCTACCCCTACCCCATATGCTGTGCCACATCACTTACTCTCACCCTCTTGAACCTTTCCTGCCTTTGAAAGAACAAACAAAGAATACAGCACAGGAACAGGCCCTTTGGCCCTCCAAGCCTGTAGCGTTCATAATACCACCCTTGGCCAAAACCCTCCGCAATTCCTTGTGCCGTATCCTTCTATCCCCATCCTATCCATGTATTTATCGAGATGCCGTTTGAACGCCGTTAGTGTATCTGCTTCCACAATCTCGCGTGGCAACACGTTCCAGGCACTCACCACCTTCTGTGTAAAAAACCTGCCTCGCAAATCTCCTCTAAACTTTGCCCACGGACCCTAAACTCATGCCCCCTCGTGACTGACTCCTCCACTCTGGGAAAGAGTGCCTGCCCATCCTCTCTATCCATGCCTCTCATAATCTTGTAGACCTCGATCAGGTCACCCCTCAACCTCCATTATTCTAATGAAAACAGTCAGAGTCTATTCAGCCTCTCTGCATAGCTAACACCCTCCAGAACAAGGTAGCATCCTGGTAACCCTCCTCTGCACCTTCTCCAAAGCCTCAACATCCTTCTGGTAGTGTGGCGACCAGAATTGTGCGCAATATTTCTAGTGCGAATTTACCAACGTTCTATACAACTGTAGCATGACTTGCCAGTTTTTATACTCAATGCCCCATCCAATGAAGGCAAGCATTCCATACGCTTTCTTAATTACCTTCTCCACTTGTGTTGCCACCTCAAAGATCAGTGGACGTGCACGCCCAGATCTCTCTGACTTTCTATATTCCTAAGAGTTTTGCCATTTACTGTATATTTCCCCTCAATGGTAGACCTACCAAAATGCATTACCTCACATTTATCCGGATTAAACCCCATTTACCATTTCTCTGCCCAAGTCTCCAACCTATCTATGTCCTGCTGTATCCTCTGACCATCCTCGACACTATCTGCCACTCCACCAACTTTGGTGTCATCCGCGAACTTACAGAGCAGCTACATTTTCCTCCAAATCGTTTATGTATACTACAAACTACAGAGGCCCCAACACCGATCCGTGTGGAACACCACAAGTCACAACCTTCCATTCAGAAAACACCCTTCTACCACTACCCTTTGCCTTCTGTGGCCCGAGCCAGTTCTGTATCCATCTTACCACCTCACCTTGATCCCATGTGACTTCACTGTTTGTACCAGTCTGTCATGAGGTTTTACTGAAGTCCATGTAAACAACATCCACTGCCCGCCACTCATCAATCATCTTTGTCACCTCCTCAAAAAACAGGATCAAGTTAGTGAGGCACGACCTCCCCTTCACAAAACCATGCTGTCTACTGCCAATGAGTCCATTTGTTTCCAAATGGGCATAAATCCTGTCCCTGAGAATTCTCTCCAATAATTTACCTACAACTGATGCGAGGCTCACCGGCCTGTAGTTTTGTGGATTATCCCTGCTATCTTTCTTAAACAGCGGTACCACATTAGCTATTCTCCAGTCCTGTGGGATCTCACCTGTCGCCAATGAGGATATAAAGATGTCAGTCGAGGCCCCAGCAATTTCCTCCCTTGCTTCCCTCAGTATTCTGGGGGTAAATCCCATCCGGCCCAGGAGACTTATTTTCCTTAATGTATTTTAAAACACGCAATACCTCCTCCTTTTTGATGTCAACATGACCCAGACTATCCACACACCCTACCCACGATTCATCTGCCACAAAGTCCTTTCCTTTGGTGAACACTGATGCAAAGTACTCATTTAGTACCTCGCCCATTTCCTCTGGCTCAACACAGTTTCCCGCTACTGTTCCTAAGTGGTCCAATCCTTTCCCTGGCCACCCTCTTGCTTTTTACAAATGAATAAAAAGCTTTGGGATTCACCTTCATCCTACTTTTCATGAGCTTTCCTAGCTCTCCTAATTTCCTGCTTAAGTACCTTACCTGCTTTATACTCAAGGGTTTTGACTATCCCCACCCTTCTAGAATGTACAAAAGCCTCCTTTTTCTTTTTGACAAGGTTCACAATATCCCTCTTTATCCAAGGCTCTCTAAACTTCCCATACTTATCCTTCGTTCTCTCAGGAACCTGACTTTCCTGATACATAGATACATAGAAGACAGGAGCAGGAGGAGTCCTATTGGCCCTTTGAGCCTGCTCTGCCATTTATCACGATCATCGCTGATCATCAAACTCAATAGCCTAATCCTGCTTTCTCCCCATAACCTTTGATCCCATTCGCCCCAAGTCCTAAATCTAGCCGCCTCTTGAATATATTCAATAGCATCAACTACTTCCTATGATAATGAATTCCACAGGCTCACCACTCTTTGGGTGAAGAAATGTCTCCTCATCTCTGTCCATAATGGTTTCCCTGAATCCTCAGACTGTGACCCTTGGATCTGGACACACCCACCATCAGGACCATCTTCCCTATAATCGACCCTGTCTAGCCCTATTAGAATTTTATAAGCCTTCGGCGCGGCATGTGGTGTAGTGGTTAGCACTGGGACTACGGTGCTGAGATCCCGGGTTCAAATCTAGGCCCTGGATCACTGTTCGGGTGGAGTTGCACATTCTCCTGATGTTTGCATGGGTTTCACCGCACAACCCAAAGATGTGCAGGTTAGGTGGATTGGCCTTGCTAAATTGACCCTTAATTGGAAAAAAAAAATTGGGTATTCTAAATTTATTTTAAAAAAGAATTTTATAAGCCTCTATGAGATCCCCCCTCATTCTTCTGAACTCCAGCGAGAACAATCCTAACCCAGTCAATCTCTCTTCATATGACAGTCCCGCCATCCCTGGAATCAGTCTGGTAAACCTTCGCGGCACTCCCTCCAAAGCAAGAACATCCTTCCTCAGAAAAGGAGACCAAAACTGCACACAATATTCTAGGTGCGGCCTGACCAAGGCCTTGTATAACTGCAGCAACACATCCCTGCTCCTGTACTCAAAACCTCTCACAATGAAGGCCAACATACCATTAGCCTTCTTTATCGCCTGCTGCACCTGCATGCTTACCTTTAGCGGCTGGTGCACAAGGACATTTAGGTCCCGCTGCACACTGCCGTCTCCCAATTTATATCCATTCGGGTAGTAATCTGCCTTCCTGTTCTTGCTTCCAAAGTGAATAACCTCACACCTATCCAAATTATACTGCATCTGCCATTGATTTGCCCACTCGCCCAACCTGTCCAAATCATGCTGTAGGATCTCTGCATCCTCGTCACAGTTTACCCTCCCACCTAACTTGGTATCATCCGCAAACTTTGAGATGTTACATTTTATTTCCACATCAAAATCATAAATATATATTGTGAATAGCTGGAGACCCAGCATTGATCCCTGTGGCATCTCACTAGTTACTGCCTGCCAATTCAAAAAGGACTTATTAATTCCTACTCTTTGTTTCCTCTCTGCCAACAAGTTTTCTATCCCATGCGCTTTAATCTTGCACAGTAATCTCCTATGCGGGACTTTGTCAAACACCTTTTGAAAGTCCAAATATACCACATTGACTGGCTCCCCCTTGTCAACTGTACTAGTTACATCTTCAAAGAATTCCAACAGATTTGTCAAGCATTATTTCCCCTTCATAAATCCATGCTATGACTGATCCTGCCACTATTTTCTAAATGTTGCGCTACAAAGTCCTTGATAATGGACTCAAGAATTTTCCCCACTACCGATGTTAGGCTTACTGGTCTATAATTCCCTGCTTTCTCTCTACCTCCCTTTTTGAATATCGGAGTGACGTGAGCTACCCTCTAATCTGCAGGGACTGTTCCAGAGTCTAGAATACCGGAAGATGATCGCTTATGCATCCACTAATTTCAGAGCCACCTCAAGCACTCTGGGATGCAGATTCTCAGGCCCTGGGGACTTATCTGCCTTCAATCCCATCAATTTTCCCAGTACCATTTCTCTACTCATGTTGATCTCCCTCAGTTCTTCCCTCTCACTAAACCTTTCATTCTCCAACATATCTGGTATCTGATTTGTGTCTTCTTTTGTGAAGACAGAACAAAAGTATGTATTCAATTGCTTAGCCATTTCTTTGTCCCTTATTATACATTTCCCTGTTTCTGTCTGTAGGGGGCCTACATTTGTCTTTACCAATGTATTTCTCTTCACATATCTATAGAAACTCTTAGTGTCAGTCTTTATGCTCCCTGCAAGCTTAATTTGGTCCTGTATTTTCCCCTTCTAAATCAATCCCTTGGTCTTTCTTTGCTGAATACAAGGGCGGAATTCTCCCCCCACACGCCAGGTGGGAGAATCGCCAGGGCGCCGCGCGAATCCCGCCACGCCGCCCCGGCACCCGCACGCGATTCTCCCACCCCTCCCCCAAACCGGCATGGCGAGAATCACGGCTGGCCGCTGGGAGAATCGTCGCTCGCCGTTTGTAACGGGCGAGCAGCGATTCTCCGGCCCGGATGGGCCGAGCAGCCTGCCCAACATGACGGCTTCCCGCCAGCGCCGTCCACACCTGGTCGCTGCCGGCGGGAACAGCGCGGGAACGCTGGGGGGTGGCCTGTTGGGGGGAGGGGGGGGGGGGGAGGAGTTCCTGCACCGGGGGCGGCCTCAAAAGAGGTTTGGCCCGCGATCGGTGCCCACCGATTGGCGGGCCGGCCTCTCTGAAGGAGGACCTCCTTTACTCCACTGCCCCACAAGATCCATCCGACATCTTCTTGCGGGGCGGCCTCGGGGAGGACAGCAACCGCGCATGCGCGGGTTGACGCCAGCACTGAGTGCTGAATTTGGTGCATTTTGAGTGCTATAGTAAGAGTTTGGTGACCGAGGGAGTATAAGGCTTCATTTTTATATAAAGTTTCGTCTTTCTTTTATTTAGTTAATTAACTTAAACGTTGCTGTTTGGTTCAGAAGAATGTGAATTTTCAATCAGCTTTAAACAAAGGCACTTGCAGCTGGAGCTTGTTAATTAGTTAATTGGATTAGGCCAGTTTTCAGAGGCTAGATTCACAGTATAAAAGTGATCCCCTACAGTGCAGACTTTGTTTGCACTGAGTGCTGAATTTGGTGCATTTGAGTGCTGAATTTGGTGCATTTGAGTGCTATAGTGAGAGTTTCGTGACTGAGAGAGTGCTGAATTTGGTGCATTTGAGTGCTATAGTGAGAGTTTCGTGACCGAGAGAGTGCTGAATTTGGTGCATTTGAGTGCTATAGTAAGAGTTTGGTGACTGAGAGAGTTAGGTGAGGAGAGGGTAAGGTGCTCCTTTCATTTTGTTTCCGACATTTCCGCAAAGAGTGAGAAGAGAGCCAAGAGTTTACAGAAAGTGTAGCTGACTGGGAGCAGAGTCGGAGGGCAGAGATCTAGTTAGTCCACAGGGCAGCTATATTCTGTCAGGTAAGAGGGGATGGAGGCTAGGCCAGTTGCATGCTCCTCCTGTAGGATGTGGGTGGTGAGGGATACCACCGGTGTCCCCGCTGACTATACCTGTGGGAAGTGCACCCAACTTCAGCTCCTCAAAGACCGTGTTAGGGAATTGGAGCTGAAGCTGGATGAACTTCAGATCATCCGGGAGGCAGAGGGGGTGATTGAGAAGAGTTACAGGGAGGTAACCACACCCAAGGTACAGGACAAGAATAGCTGGGTTACAGTCAGGGGGAAAAAACAAACAGGCAGACAGTGCAGGGATCCCTCGTGGCCGTTCCCCTTCAAAACAAGTATACCGTTTTGGATGCTGTTGGGGGGGGGGGATGACCTACCGGGGGAAGGCCCTAGCGGCCAGGTCTCTGGCACTGAGTCTGGCTCTGGGGCTCAGAAGGGAAGGGGGGAGAATAGAAAAGCAATAGTTGTAGGAGATTCAATGGTTAGGGGAATAGATAGGAGATTCTGTGGTCGCGGGACTCCCGGAATGTATGTTGCCTCCCGGGTGCCAGGGTCAGGGATGTCTCGGATCGTGTCTTCAGGATCCTTAAGGGGGAGGGGGAGCAGCCAGAAGTCGTGGTGCACATTGGTACCAACGACATAGGGAGGAAAAGGGGTGTGGAGGTAATAAACAAGTTTAGGGAGTTAGGCTGGAAGTTAAAAGCCAGGACAGACAGAGCTGTCATCTCTGGTTTGTTGTCGGTGCCGCGTGATAGCGAGGCTAGGAATAGGGAGAGAGTGCAGTTGAACACGTGGCTGCAGGAATGGTGTAGGAGGGAGGGCTTCAGGTATTTGGATAATTGGAGCGCATTCTGGGGAAGGTGGGACCTGTACAAGCAGGACAAGTTGCATCTGAACCAGAGGGGCACCAATATCCTGGGAGGGAGGTTTTCTAGTACTCTTCGGGAGGGTTTAAACTAATTTGGCAGGGGAATGGGAACCGGATTTGTAGTCCAGCAACTAAGGTAGCCGATATTCAGGACACCAAAGCGTGTAATGAGGCAGTGGGGAAGGGAACACTGACAAAGGAGAGTACTTGCAGGCACGGAGATGGGTTGAAGTGTGTATACTTCAACGCAAGAAGCATCAGGAATAAGGTGGGTGAACTTAAGGCATGGATCGGTACTTGGGACTACGATGTGGTGGCCATCACGGAAACTTGGATAGAAGAGGGGCAGAAATGGTTGTTGGAGGTCCCTGGTTATAGATGTTTCAATAAGATTCGGGAGGGTGGTAAAAGAGGTGGGGGGGGGGGTGGCATTGTTAATTAGAGATAGTATAACAGCTGCAGAAAGGCAGTTCGAGGAGTATCACCCGAATGAGGTAGTATGGGTTGAAGTCAGAAATAGGAAAGGAGCAGTCACCTTGTTCGGAGTTTTCTATAGGCCCCCCCAATAGTAGCAGAGATGTGGAGGAATAGATTGGGAAACAGATTTTGGCAAGGTGCAGAAGTCACAGGGTAGTAGTCGTGGGTGACTTTAACTTCCCAAATATTGAGAGGAAACTCTTTAGATCAAATAGTTTGGATGGGGTGGTGTTTGTGCAGTGTGTCCAGGAAGCTTTTCTAACACAGTATGTAGATTGTCCGACCAGAGGAGGGGCAATATTGGATTTAGTACTTGGTAATGAACCAGGGCAAGTGATAGATTTGTTAGTGGGGGAGCATTTTGGAGATAGTGACCACAATTCTGTGACTTTCACTTTAGTAATGGAGAGGGATAGGTACGTGCAACAGAGCAAGGTTTACAATTGGGGGAAGGGTAAATACGATGTTGTCAGACAAGAATTGAAGTGCATAAGTTGGGAACATCGGCTGTCAGGGAAGGACACAAGTGAAATGTGGAACTTGTTCAAGGAACAGGTACTACGTGTCCTTGATATGTATGTCCCTGTCAGGCAGGGAAGAGATGGTTGAGTGAGGGAACCATGGTTGACAAGAGAGGTTGAATGTCTTGTTAAAAGGAAAAAGGAGATTTATGTAAGGCTGAGGAAACCAGGTTCAGACAGGGCATTGGAGGGATACAAGATAGCCAGGAGGGAACTGAAGAAAGGGATTAGGAGAGCTAAGAGAGGGCATGAACAATCTTTGGCGGGTAGGATCAAGGAAAACCCCAAGGCCTTTTACATATATGTGAGAATGAGAATGACTAGAGCGAGGGTAGGTCCGATCAAGGACAGTAGCGGGAGATTGTGTATTGAGTCTGAAGAGATAGGAGAGGTCTTGAACGAGTACTTTTCTTCTGTATTTACAAATGAGAGGGGCGATATTGTTGGAGAGGACAGTGTGAAACAGACTGGTAAGCTCGAGGAAATATTTGTTAGGAAGGAAGATGTGTTGGGCATTTTGAAAAACTTGAGGATAGACAAGTCCCCCGGGCCTGACGGGATATATCCAAGGATTCTATGGGAAGCAAGAGATGAAATTGCAGAGCCGTTGGCAATGATCTTTTCATCCTCACTGTCAACAGAGGTGGTACCAGGGGATTGGAGAGTGGCGAATGTCGTGCCCCTGTTCAAAAAAGGGACTAGGGATAACCCTGGGGATTAGAGGCCAGTTAGTCTTACTTCGATGGTAGGCAAAGTAATGGAAAAGGTACCGAAGGATAGGATTTCTGAGCATCTGGAAAGACACTGCTTGATTAGGGATAGTCAGCACGGATTTGTGAGGGGTAGGTCTTGCCTTACAAATGTTATTGAATTCTTTGAGGAGGTGACCAAGCACGTGGATGAAGGTAAAGCAGTGGATGTAGTGTACATGGATTTTAGTAAGGCATTTGATAAGGTTCCCCATGGTAGGCTTCTGCAGAAAGTAAGGAGGCATGGGATAGTGGGAAATTTGGCCAGTTGGATAACGAACTGGCTAACCGATAGAAGTCAGAGAGTGGTGGTGGATGGCAAATATTCAGCCTGGATCCCAGTTACCAGTGGCATACCGCAGGGATCAGTTCTGGGTCCTCTGCTGTTTGTGATTTTCATTAATGACTTGGATGAGGGAGTTGAAGGGTGGGTCAGTAAATTTGCAGACGATACGAAGATTGGTGGAGTTGTGGATAGTAAGGAGGGCTGTTGTCGGCTGCAAAGAGACATAGGTAGGATGCAGAGCTGGGCTGAGAAGTGGCAGATGGAGTTTAACCCTGAAAAGTGTGAGGTTGTCCATTTTGGAAGGACAAATATGAATGCGGAATACAGGGTTAACGGTAGACTTCTTGGCAATGTGGAGGAGCAGAGAGATCTTGGGGTCTATGTTCATACATCTTTGAAAGTTGCCACTCAAGTGGATAGAGCTGTGAAGAAGGCCTATGGTGTGCTCGCGTTCATTAACAGAGGGATTGAATTTAAGAGCCGTGAGGTGATGATGCAGCTGTACAAAACTTTGGTACGGCCACATTTGGAGTACTGTGTACAGTTCTGGTCACCTCATTTTAGGAAGGATGTGGAAGCTTTGGAAAAGGTACAAAGAAGATTTACCAGGATGTTACCTGGAATGGAGAGTAGGTCTTACGAGGAAAGGTTGAGGGTGCTAGGCCTTTTCTCATTAGAACGGAGAAGGATGAGGGGCGACTTGATATAGTTTTATAAGATGATCAGGGGAATAGATAGAGTAGACAGTCAGAGACTTTTCCCCGGGTGGAACAAACCATTACAAGGGGACATAAATTTAAGGTGAAAGGTGGAAGATATAGGAGGGATATCAGAGGTAGGTTCTTTACCCAGAGAGTAGTGGGGGCATGGAATGCACTGCCTGTGGAAGTAGTTGAGTCAGAAACATTAGGGACCTTCAAGCAGCTATTGGATAGGTACATGGATTACGGTAAAATGATATAGTGTAGATTTATTTGTTCTTAAGGGCAGCACGGTAGCATTGTGGATAGCACAATTGCTTCACAGCTCCAGGGTCCCAGGTTCGATTCCGGCTTGGGTCACTGTCTGTGCGGAGTCTGCACGTCCTCCCCGTGTCTGCGTGGGTTTCCTCCGGGTGCTCCGGTTTCCTCCCACAGTCCAAAGATGTGCAGGGTAGGTGGATTGGCAATGATAAATTGCCCTTAGTGTCCAAAATTGCCCTTGGTGTTGGGTGGAGGTGTTGAGTTTGGGTAGGGTGCTCTTTCCAAGAGCCAGTGCAGACTCAGGGGGCCGAATGGCCTCCTTCTGCACTGTAAATTCAATGATAATCTATGATTAATCTAGGACAAAGGTTCAGCACAACATCGTGGGCCGAAGGGCCTGGTCTGTGCTGCATTTTCTATGTTCTATGCGCGGGTGACGTCATTTATGCGGCGCCGCTTTTCCACGGCGCCAAGGCCCAGCGTGCGTAAATGACGCGACGCCGCTCGTAGCCCCGCGGGGGCGGGAGAATAGGGGGCTGGGAGCGGCCTCCGACGCCGGAGTGAAACACTCCGTTTTTCACTTCGGCATCGGGACTTGATGTCCCGATGGGAGAATTGCGCCCCTAAACTGCTCCCAATCCTCAGACCTATTATTTTTCTTGGCCAACCTGTATGCTTCTTTCTTGGATCGTATACTATTTCTAATTTCCTTTGTAAACCATGGATTGGCCCTCTTACCCATTTTGCTTTTGTGCCAGAAAGGAATGAACAATTGCTGCAGTTCCTCATATCTTTATAGTTTCCTTTTTTAAGATTTAGCACCCTAATCTCCAAATCAACTACTTCACTCTCCATCTTGATAAAAAATTCTATCATTTTATGATCGCTTATTATTATTGTCTCTAATTTTGAGTTTAATACCATTCCCAACATCACCAGTGCGGTTTGGGGGTCTGTATATGACACCCAATAATGTTTTTTGCCCCTTGGTATTTCTCAACTCTACCCAGACAGACTCCACATTGTCAGAGCTAATATCGTTTCTCACTATTGTGTTAATTTCCTCTTTAACCAGCAGTGCCATGCCACACCTTTTATTTTATGGCTGTTCTTCCTAAATACTGAATACCCTGGGACATTCAATTCCCATCCCTGGTCACCCAACAGCCATATCTTAATAATCCCAATTATATCGTACCCATTTGTATCCCTTTTTTTTAATAAATGATTTTTATTGGGTTTTTGAACAAAGTATATTTACCGTTATGTACACAAAATAGAATACATATATATATATATATAGTTCTGGTCACCGCATTATAGGAAGGACGTGGAGGCTTTGGAGCGGGTGCAGAGGAGATTTACCAGGATGTTGCCTGGTATGGAGGGAAAATCTTATGAGGAAAGGCTGATGGACTTGAGGTTGTTTTCGTTGGAGAGAAGAAGGTTAAGAGGAGACTTAATAGAGGCATACAAAATGATCAGAGGGTTGGATAGGGTGGACAGTGAGAGCCTTCTCCCGCGGATGGATATGGCTGGCACGAGGGGACATAACTTTAAACTGAGGGGTAATAGATATAGGACAGAGGTCAGAGGTAGTTTCTTTACGCAAAGAGTAGTGAGGCCGTGGAATGCCCTACCTGCTACAGTAGTGAACTCGCCAACATTGAGGGCATTTAAAAGTTTATTGGATAAACATATGGATGATAATGGCATAGTGTAGGTTAGATGGCTTTTGTTTCGGTGCAACATCGTGGGCCGAAGGGCCTGTACTGCGCTGTATTGTTCTATATATATATATATAATCATAGAAGGGAAAGGAACATGCACAAAAAACAAAACAAACAACAATAAAAGTTAGAATAAAATAACTGGTATGGTATTATGTGCTAGTTCAACAACAGCAGCTCTGTACAATTGGCAATATTGTTTTTAGCACATAAGTAGGCATCAGTTTGTGTGTGTGTGTGGGGGGGGGGGGGGGGGGGGGGGGGGGGGGGGCGGGGGAAGGTACATATACATTTGGGCGCCGGGGAAACAATTACAGAGGGCAATACGTAAATGGATCTGGTGTTGGTGTTGTAGCTTGCTTCTCCCGGACGGTTTTTGCTGCCGTTGTCGTCTCGCGATCACCTCCGCTTCAGCCGTTCGTCCCGTCTTTTGCCTGGATTTTCCTTGTTCTCTGCTCCTGGAGATGCCAAGTTTGTTATCGTTTCCCGTGCCCTCCTTCCAGTTGTTATTCCCTTGCCTTCCCCCCACCTCACTGGTTCCCCTCTATTGTTCCCTGTCTCTTCCCCTCTTCCACCCCTTCCCCCTCCTCCCCTTCTCCTGTGGTTCGCCTTTCTTTTCTCTTAGGTTTAGCTGCTATCCACACCCCCCCCCCCCCCCCCCCCCCACCCCTTCACCTGCCTCGGCTACTTTCCCCTGATTATTGGCGACATGCTATTCTTCTGCTTGTTCATTGGCCACAAACAGGTCCCGGAACAATTGGGTGAATGGCTCCCATGTTCTGTGGAAGCCGTCGTCTGACCCTCGGAAGGCGAATTTGATTTTCTCCATTTGGAGAGATTCTGAGAGGTCGGACAGCCAGTCTGCAGCTTTGGGTGGTGCTGCTGACCGCCAGCCGAACAGGATTCTACGGCGGGCGATCAGGGAGGCAAAGGTAAGGGCGTCAGCCCTCCTCCCAGGAATAGATCTGGCTGGTCTGATACCCCACCCTGATGGCTCCACCCTCAACCCCACCACTTTGGACATTGCCTCGGAGAAGGCTGTCCAGTATCCCGCAAGTCTGGGGCAAGACCAGATCATGTGGGCGTGGTTGGCCAGGCCTCCTTTGAACCGTTCACATCTATCCTCCACCCCCAGGAAGAACATACTTATACGAATTCTCGTTAAGGGCTCTATGTACCACTTTTAGTTGCGCCAGGCTGAGCTTTGCGCACGTGGAGGTGGATTTGACCCTTTGCAGTGCTTCGCTCCAGAGTCCCGACCCTATTTCAATCTCCAGGTCTTCCTCCCATTTCTTTCTTGTTGCGTCCAGTACGGTGTCGGCCCTTTCTACCAGTCGGTCATACATGTCGCTACAGTTCCCTTTATCTAGGATGCTTGCGTCCAGTATCTCTCCCAGTAATGTCTGTCGTGGCGTTGTGGATACGTCCTTGTCGCCTTTCGGAGGAAGTTTTTGAGTTGCAGGTACCTTGGCTCGTTCCCCCTGGCTTGCTGGAATTTCACTGTCAGTTCGTCCATTGTTGCGATCCTGCCGATCATGTATAGGTCCGTCCGTCCTGTCCCCACTTTTTGAAGGTGGCGCCAGTCAGCGCTGGTGTGAACCTATGGTTGTTGCAGATGGGAGCTTTGTCCGACATTCTGGTCAGGCCAAATTGCTGCCGTAGTTGGTTCCAGGACTGGAGGGTCGCTATCACCACTGGGCGGCTGGAGTGTTTTTTGGGTGGGGATGGGAGTATCGCCGTGGCGAGAGCCTGGAGGGAGGTCCCCTTGCAGGAGGCCTCTTCTGCGCGCACCCACTTGGCTTCTGGCTCCTTGATCCATCCCCTTATTCGCTCGGCTGTCGCCGCCCAGTGGTAGAATTGTAGGTTTGGGAGGGCTAGCCCCACTCTGGATTTTGTTTTTTGTAGGACCTTCTTTGGGATCCTAGCATTCTTCAACCCCCCATACGAACGCCATGATTAGTTTGTCTAGTGCTTTGAAAAAAGCCTTGGGGATGTAGATCGGGATGGATCTAAGTAGGAATAGGTACCTGGGCAGCACGTTCATTTTGATCGTCTGGACTGTCCCAGTGAGGGAGAGTGGGAGTGTGTTGCATCTTTGCAGTTCCTTTTTTAGCCCGAGAAGGCGCCAAACTCTTTCAGGAGCGCGATGATTCCGTCCATGCTGTTTTGTGGGTCCGAAATGTAGAGGAGCAGGTCATCTGCATAGAGTGAGGCTCTGTGCTCTCTGCTGCCCCTTTGGAGCCCCCTCGCCTTTTGCTGCTCTGAGAGCAATTGCTAATGGTTCGATCGCTAGAGCGAACAGCAGCGGGGACAGTGGGCATCCTTGTCTGGTGCCCCTGTGCAGCTGGAAGTATCGGGAGTTGGTGTCCGTATGCTCACCGTGGGAGCGTTGGTACAGGAGTTTTACCCAGGAGGTGAACCCTGTTCCAAGCCCGAACCACTCATACCCTCTATGAGGTATTTCCATTCGACCCTGTCAAAAGCCTTTTCTGCTAGACGATCACCTCTGGTGTTCTCTCCCCGGATGTGGTCATTATCATGTTTAGCAGTCACCTGATGTTCGAGGTTAGCTGCCTACCTTTGACAAAACCCGTCTGGTCCTCTGCGACCACCTCTGGTACGCAGTCTTCTAGCCTCTTGGCTAGGATTTTGGCCAGAACTTTGGCTTCTAAGATGGGTCTGTCTGACCCACATTCTGTTGGGTCTTTATCTTTCTTAGGTATCAGCGAGATTGAGGCCTGTGCTAGCATGGGTGGCAGTGTGCCCCTCGCTAGCGAATCTGTGAACATCTCCCGCAGGTGCGGGGCCAGTGCTGTCGCAAATATTTTGTAGAAGTCCGCCGGGAACCCGCCTGGTCCCGGCGCCTTCCCCGCCTGCATGGAGCTAATGCTGTCCATGATCTCTCCCAGTGCTAGTGGTGCTTCCAGGCCCTGCCTTCTGCCCTACCCCACGACTGGTATGTCCAGTCTATTAAGGCACTGTTTCATCCCAGACTCCCCCATTGGGGGCTCTGAGGTGTTGGTAGAAGGCCTTGAAGGTTTTGTTGATCTTTTCTGTTTCTGTTTCTAATGTGCCTCTGGTATCCCTGATTTGTGCAATTTCTCTGGTGGCTGCCTGCTTTCTCAGCTGGTGTGCCAACAGGCGGCTGGCTTTGTCTCCATGTTCGTATTGGGTCTCACGTGCCGGGCGGAGTTGGTGCACTACTTTCCTGGTGGAGAGCAGATCAAAGTTACTTTGTAGCTCTTTCCTCTCCGCCAGGAGCTCTACGGTCGGGGCCTAGGAGTATTTATGGTCTACCTCCAGTATGGAGTCAACCAGCTGCTGCCTTGCCGCCCTTTCCTCCCTATCTCTTCGAGCTTTGAAAGCGATAATTACCCCTCTTACTACAGCCTTTAGCGCTTCCCACAACGTGGAGGGCGAGACCTCCTCGTTTTGGTTGGTCTCTGTGTACTCTGCTATGGCCTGTGATATCATTTCATTGAAGGCCTTGTCTGCTAGTAGGGCAATGTCCAACCGCCATGTGGGACGTTGGGCCCTGCCCGTCTCCAGCCTCATATCCATGTAGTGTGGAGCGTGGTCGGATATCACAATTGCGGAGTATTCCACTTTGTCTATCCCTGGAAGCACCGTTTTCCCCACCACAAAGAAGTCAATTCTGGTGTATACGTTGTGCACTGGGGAGAAGAAGGGGAACTCCTTCTCCCCTGGGTGGGTGAAACTCCAGGGGTCCACCGCTCCCATCTGTTCCATAAAGTGCCCGAGTTCCCTTGCCATGCTTGAAGTTTTCCCTGTTTTGGAGCTTGATCTGTCAGTCATTGGGTCCTGTAATATAATAATAGCTTATTGTCACAAGTAGGCTTCAATGAAGTTATTGTGAAAAGCCCCTAGTCGCCACATTCCTGCACCTGTTCAGGGAGGCTGGAACGGGAATTGAATCCGCTGGCCTTGTTCGGCATTACAAGCCAGCTGTTTAGCCCACTGTGCTATACCAGTGCAGTTTAGCTATAACTGCCCTCGGATGATCCCCTGCCTTGGGCTTCGGGCGCAGCGATCCGTGTGCTCTGTCCATTTCTGGTGGGTTGGGGAAAGTTTTCCTCCCCACTGAGTTACCCAGCATCTCAGCCACGTAGGCCGTGGGGTTTCTACCCTCAATCCCCTCTGGAAGGCCCACTATCCTTACATTTTGCCTTCTCGAGCAGTTTTCCTGATCGTCCACTCTGCCCTTCTAGCTCCCCAGCATGTGACCAGCCTCGCCATTTCCTTCTCCAGGGCCGTGATCCGGTCGCTCTGGTCAGCCGCGGCTTTTTCCAGCTCCTTAATGGTCACCTCTTGGGCTTCCGGTCTCTCCTCTGCTCTGTCCAGGGCGAGCTGCACCTCCGCCAGGGCCTTGGCCATTGCTGCCTGCACCGCAGCCTCCATGTCTGTCCTAGCCTCTGCCTTGTTTTCCTGCTGATGTTTCCTCAACGCCTCAGCAAAGGCTGCCTTCCAGTTCCAGTTCGCCCCTGGCCCAAGGGGAAAAAGCTCCTGTCTGCCCAGTTCTTTTTGTTGCGGCGGGCCTTCCGTTCCACCGCTTCGTGTGCCGGTTAGCTCATCTGAACTGGCTACCTCATTGTCCCTTCTGGTGCCCTTTCTCCCTCTGCTTTGGCTACCTTCTAGCATTTTTTCCCCCTTTTTTTTCTCCCCCCCCTTTCCCTTTTCTTTTCCCCTTCCCTTCTCTCCTTTAACACTTTTATTTCCCCCTCTTAAACACCTTTTTCAAAAAGAAATGTTTTAACATTTTTTTTATAAAAAGGGGAAATAAATTTTTTTTCTTTCTCTTTACAAGTTTCCTCTTCAAAAAGTTTTTGGGGAAGTTTTTTTTTTCTCACTCACCCACACGCCGGGTCAGGAGGGTCAAGAGAGGAAGGCAGTCCGGCCAGTTTGCGCGTTTTGTTTTTTTGGGCTCTCCCCCGGGAGCGGGACGTGACTGTCGGAATTCCGTTGCCCGCGACCGCTCTCCTACCCCCATTTGTATCTCTAAGACACCATCCTCACATTCCTGTCCTGTCCTGAGGAGATCAACGTAATTGCTGTTGTTATCATGTCCAATATTTGATGCATCTTATTTAAATATAAATTTAGATTCCTCATTTCATTTTTTTTCTAATTAAAGGGCAATTTCGCATGGCCAATCCACCTACCCTGCACATCTTTGGGTTGTGGAGGTGAGACCCACGCAGACATGGGGAGAAAGTGCAAACTTCACACGGTCAGTGGGTCAAACCCGGTGTGGGACCTGGGCTCGGTAGGGTGTCCCTTCCATGAGGGACTTGCAGGCAAACCGTAAGATAGTAGCTTTGATTTCACACTCGTGCACTGTTGAAAAGTGGCATTGAAGCCGAGGAAATGAATCGGCTGTGTGGGCCGTTTCTTTTGGACCTATGGCAGAACTGGCGAGTACTGTGAGGGATGCATCTGCTCCAAGAGTGGGTATTTGCTCAGCCGTATGGAAGTCTTCATTCTGTTTACAAAGAAAGGGAGAAAAGAGAGTGGTGCCCATTGGTCCCGCATTGGCAGTGAGCCAGTTTAGGTGGGGTTACTGGGATAGGTTGGAGGTGTGGGTTTGGGTAGGGTACTCTTTCCAAGGGCCAGTGCTGACTCTATGGGCTGAATGGCCTCCTTCTGCACTGTAAATTCTATGATTGAGTTCGCCAAGGTTTGGGGAAGTAGATGGCTAGTGTCACATATAGCATATTGTGTCATGAAGAATTAAACTTTAGCAAGGCTGCCTTGATTATCTTAAAATTTAGGAAACTGTCTCGAAGAATCCATGAAGAATTAAAATTTAGCAAGGCTGCCTTGACAATTTTAAAATTATATCAGACCTGGTTACTCCTAGATAAGCGCAGTCCATCAGAAATTCTCGTACCGTGCATTTGCTTGTAAGTAGGCTGAATCTTATCTGGAGCATCTTAAATATCAGCACTCAACATCACATTCATTCTGCAAATCGCCCAACAGAGACTCATCGTCTTGAGTCATTTATCTCATAGGGCTCCATAGAACATAGAACATAGAACGATACAGCGCAGTACAGGCCCTTCGGCCCACGATGTTGCACCGAAACAAAAGCCATCTAACCTACACTATGCCATTATCATCCATATGTTTATCCAATAAACTTTTAAATGCCCTCAATGTTGGCGAGTTCACTACTGTCGCAGGTAGGGCATTCCACGGCCTCACTGCTCTTTGCGTAAAGAACCTACCTCTGACCTCTGTCCTATATCTATTACTCCTCAGTTTAAAGCTATGTCCCCTCGTGCCAGCCATTTCCATCCGAGGGAGAAGGCTCTCACTGTCCACCCTATCTAACCCCCTGATCATTTTGTATGCCTGTATTAAGTCTCCTCTTAACCTTCTTCTCTCCAACGAAAATAACCTCAAGTCCATCAGCCTTTCCTCATAAGATTTTCCCTCCATACCAGGCAACATCCTGGTAAATCTCCTCTGCACCCGCTCCAAAGCCTCCACGTCCTTCCTATAATGCGGTGACCAGAACTGTACGCAATACTCCAAATGCGGCCGTACCAGAGTTCTGTACAGCTGCAACATGACCTCCTGACTCCGGAACTCAATCCCTCTACCAATAAAGGCCAACACTCCATTGGCCTTCTTCACAACCCTATCAACCTGGGTGGCAACTTTCAGGGATCTATGTACATGGACACCTAGATCCCTCTGCTCATCCACACTTCCAAGAACTTTACCATTAGCCAAATATTCCGCATTCCTGTTATTCCTTCCAAAGTGAATCACCTCACACTTCTCTACATTAAACTCCATTTGCCACCTCTCAGCCCAGCTCTGCAACTTATCTATATCCCTCTGTAACCTGCTACATCCTTCCACACGATCGACAACACCACCGACTTTAGTATCGTCTGCAAATTTACTCACCCACCCTTCTGCGCCTTCCTCTAGGTCATTGATAAAAATGACAAACAGCAACGGCCCCAGAACAGATCTTTGTGGTACTCCACTTGTAACTGAACTCCATTCTGAACATTTCCCATCAACCATCACCCTCTGTCTTCTTTCAGCTAGCCAATTTCTGATCCACATCTCTAAATCACCCTCAATCCCCAGCCTCCGTATTTTCTGCAATAGCCTACCGTGGGGAACCTTATCAAACGCACGTATGTTTATTGAGGTTTTTTTATAGAATCATAGAATTTACAGTGCAGAAGGAGGCCATTCGGCCCATCGAGTCTGCACCGGCTCTTGGAAAGAGCACCCTATCCAAGGTCCACACCTCTATCCTATCCCCATAACCCAGTAACCCCACCCAACACTAAGGGCAATTTTGGACACTATGGGCAATTTTAGCATGGTCAATCCACTTAACCTGCACATCTTTGGACTGTGGGAGGAAACCGGAGCACCCGGAGGAAACCCACGCACACACGGGGAGGATGTGCAGACCGTCCGCACAGACAGTGACCCAAGCCGGAATGGAACCTGGGACCCTGGAGCTGTGAAGCATTTGTGCTATCCACAATGCTACCGTGCTACCGATGTCTGTGTTAACGCCGCTGTGCAAGAATCATGGATCGGAGCCGGGGGTATGGATAGTGTGTACAGGAGGTGGAGGGAAGTGGGGCTGGTCAAGGTGAGGGATCTGTATTTGGAGGAAGGGTTCGCCAGTTTGGAGGAGCCAAGGGAGACGGTAGAGCTGCCGAGGGGGAGCGAGTTCAGGTATCTGCACGTTAGGGACTTTGCGCAAAAGGTCTGGAGGGGGTGAAGGCTAATTCAGAAAAAGAAGTCCTGGCTAGTTTTCAGGTGTCTGTTTATACATTTAATAATACAAATCAAAGGTTGCCGGGATACAACCTGCTGGAGCAACTGCTGCTTCCGGATGTGGAACGGGAGGAAGAATTGGGGATATATACAAGTAGCTGTGGGTGTAGGGAGGCAAGCAGGTGGTGAAGATCAAGGAGATATGGGAGGAAGGGGAGATCAATTGGGGAGTATGGAGTGATGCACTGCGTAGGGTAAACGGGACCTCCTCTTCTGCAAGGATGAGCCTGATACAGTTTAAGGTGGTGCACAGGGTGCATATGACTTGGGCAAGAATGAGTGGGTTCTTTCAGAGGGCAGCAGATAAGTGTGAGAGGTGTGGGGGGGGGGGCAACAAATCACAGCCACATGTTTTGGTGTTGTGAAAAATTAGGAAGATTCTGGGCGGAGGTGTTTGTGATCTTAGCCAGGATATTGAAGGAGGAGATGGACCCGGACCCTTTGGTGGCGATATTTGGAATTTCAGAGAAATCGGAGCTCATGGAGAGGAGGAAGGCCGATGCTATGGCCTTTGCCTCGTATCTCACGGCGGCAAATTTTACTGGAGTGGCAGTCGGCATCGCCACCGGGTGTAGCGGCTTGGTTGGGTGACCTGTACAACGTCCTGCGGTTGGAGAAGATAAAGTAGGAGTTAAGGGGCTCTGAAAGGAGGGTTGAGAAAAGGTGGGGGATGTTTGTGACCGTGTTTGAGGAGCAATAAGAATCTACCTACATCTGTCTGTTCCAATCCCAGATGATATTACCACTGGACACGCCAGATCCCAGAGTGGACCCGGCTTGATAGATCCTAACTTTTATTTTTTGTTTAGTAATGTGGGGGCAGCTACTGAACAGAGTCATAGGACTGTTGATGTACTTTTAACAAAATAATAAACATCTTTTAAACAAAAAAAGATTAACTATAATACATTACGCCTTCACCCCAACTGTTCCTTTACAGATATATACAGATTCCCAAGGATAACCCAAGTAACAAAATCTAACTTATACTCTAAATGTTGTCAGTAGTACACAGTCCATCGAAAGCTGAACTGTGGTCAGACACACCACACTCAGAAACAAAGTTACAGATACCACCCAAACAACTTCTACGGATTTCTTATCAACTCCACCAGATGCATGTCACAGTGAGCCAACTAGTCTCACTGGAAATCTGTCACACAAGAGTTTCAGATCTCTGCTCTCGTAGAACATGCTTTGGAATCTTCTTCCAAACAATGCTTTCTGTCAGATGTTTTCACCAAGGATCCACCTCACAAGGTTACAAGCTCTCCTTCCAGTATTCCTCTGCCCTGGAGTGCCACATGCATTCAATCTTCAACTTCCACATAATCTCTCAAGTACCCAGCCGTGCCAATAGAACACCACTTCTTCACAAGTCCACAGTAAGGAGTCGCCAACATTTGGGTCCACATTATCCCAGGTTTGCAACTTGCAGCTGTCTTTTAACTTGGAACTTCTGCCCCATAATCTTAATTGTACTCAAATGAATTTTCCAGACTCCTTCCTTTTGACTAGAAGCTCTAGGAACTGCCCTCTCCCTGGTTTTGGGACCTTTCTGTTCTGTAGTTTGGGGTATGCTCTGTAGTCCCGTATCATGCCTGTTCCAGCATATTTTATGAAAAGCTGCTTATCACTGGGTTACATTCTTCCAACTGAACTAAAACTGCCTTTGCCAGCTGGGTAGTTCCAAGGTGCCCGCGTTCCAGGGGGAGGGCCAGGGAACCACCCTGCACTGACCCTGATCACCTAGGGGTCTGATAGCCCAAAAGACCCCCCAGATGTCTTTCTTCCTGGTTCATGTTTGTGCAGACCAGTGCTGAACAACGCCCGGCTATAGAGCTGGGTAGACCCCAGCTATGCTCGACAAAGTTGGTTTTAAACAAACTTCAGCGAGCACAGTTGTTCATGCCCCATTTGGCCAGGATTCTGACTCCTCGTGGGACTTGGGTAGATCCCGCGAGGCGTGAAGGCTGCTGGGGAACCTGCAGGAGGCCGCTCCTGGCAGCCACCAGCAGCACTGCGCACTTGCAGCCAGTGGATCGCGCCCATGGTCTCACCAATGCACAGTATAACTGAAGCATAACGGGCAGGATTCTTTGTTGGCCAATGCCAGAATCTGGAAACATCGTGGTGACCTGCTGCATCCTCCCCAACATTGCACAGCAAAAGGGCAACATGCTGAAGGAGGATGAACGGCAGGCCTCGTCCGACAAGGAGGCGGCGGGGGAGAGGGATGGGGTGTGGCCAGGTACAGCGGTGAGCGGTGGCTGACCTAGTGGCCCTGGCCTGAGGCCCCCCCTCCCCCCGACATCCCTTCTGCAGCCAGCTCGGCCATCCCTCACCTCGCACCATTCTGACAGATCACCAAGGCAGGTTGAAACGGTGTTTATTATGAACAGGTGAACATGTTTCAACAAGTTTGTGCCTCAGATCCTAACGCTATCCCATTTGCTGCACCCGTGCCCACTTAACTGCTGTCTACCCTTCTGCCTGATGAACCCTAATTCTATGTCTAGGTGGAACTCAGCGGCCTGCTGCAATTCCCGCCTGTGACCCGAGTCCCCTTTGATGTCTGTCTTCTGGAGCGAGCGGGCTTGGATGGGCCTGCCAGTCTCTCGGGTGTTCCAGTCGTGCAACCCTGCTCTGCCCATCGTAGGCGCTAAGGAGGGGGGGGAGGGGGGGGGGGGGGGAAGCAGGCAGGAAGGGAGGAGTTTGAGCACCTGTGGTGTCCAGCACCTCCTCCTGTTGGGTCACTGGCACGGGCCCCCATCACCTCCTCCTCGAGTGGGGGGCCCTCAGGCTACTCCTTGGGATGGGGGTGTCGCTGGAGTGTGCTCCAGGGGCTCCCCTGTCACCTGGCTCTGCCAGTCACTCCTGGAGATCCACACTCTTGCTTGACCAGGGTTGCAATGCTCACGCCTTGGAGCACAGGGACAGGGCAACGTCCCTGTGGGTCTGGCTCACGTCAGCCAGCGCATGTGCAATGCCATTGACGCCCACAGCCATGGCCCGTTGCGACTGGGCCAAGCTCTGGAGCACCACTGCAATGTCCAGGTAGCCCGAGTACATAGTTGCCTGTGTCCTGTGCCTCAGCCACCAGCCACACGGAGTACCCCAGGCCCGAGACATCCTGATCCATGGCTCATACCTTCGCCTAAGGGCCTCCACCGTGGACGCCACCCGTGCAGTGTTGGCCTGGATGGCATGCATGTTTGGCACCACCTCCTGTCTCTGCAGGCTGTTAGACTCCTTCAACGGCACCTGCAGGCGCTGGATAGTCCCCGGCCCTGTATCTGCATCGCCAGCCGTTTCCAGAAGCCAGAGACCCGACAGGACGGCAGCTAGTCCCTGGGGCCACCTTCCGACCGTCCGCCGCCTCGGGAATTCCAACCTCCACCTGATGTACCACTGCTCGTGTGGTGCGCACCAGATAGTGCCCCAGGAGCCTCTTCACTATAATGCCCAACCGAGGTGAGTGTCTCTGGGATGTTGGAGGGTGTTGGAGAAAGCTGTGATGGAAAGTCGGTGTCATCCCTGGACTTACGCTCCGCAGTGTTGCGGGCTGGTGTCAGTATCCGGTGCTGCCTTGTCGCTCAACGTGTCCTGGGGTTGTGGCCGGGGGCAGGGGACACCAGAAGGGCCCACCTCATCGCCAGGTGATCCTGCAAGACACCAGACATGACATGACGGTTGGATCTTGGGTTGGGGTGGTGTGGGGGAGGTGACGTGGTGGGACACCGCAACTCGGCAGATGCTCACTTAATTCCCCAATGCCGACTTCCGGCTCGGCGGCTGCCCTCTCTCCAGGCCCACCGACCAGGCCCAGTGCCTGCCCGTCGTTCTGCAAAGGTTGAGGGGCCGTAGGTCCATGAGACCCCCTCCAGTCTTCTCTCTCTCCCTGTGGCTGTGCGCTGCCTTCTCCTGGTTGGGGCGGAGGGGGAGTAAAGAGACAGAAATGCTGGCTACTCACCTTGGCCACCCTGAGGAGATTGTGCAGCTTTTTCCAGCACTGCTGGCCGGTCCTGGCGGTGGGGCTTAAGCCTCTGCCACCTGTGCCCAGGTCCATTGTACGGCATTGGGTGGCAGCCTCTTCCCCACCCCGAGGTCCAAGGTGCCCCGATTCTTCTCCACGACGTTCAGCAGAGTCTTGAGCTGCGCATCTGCAAAACAGGGTGCCGCTCTTCAGGTTGCCATCTTATTGGCTGGAATGTGTGTGTGTCTGTGTGGGGAGTGGAGTGCTTATATACGGCTGCAATTTGTCAGCCTCTCGAATTGGACACCGTTTTTCATTGGAAATGCTCTCGTTCAACATGGCACTGGTGCTAGCCCATTAACAGATTCCGAATTGCTCCGGGACCAGCGCCGCTTCCCGGGTCATAGCACACCACTGATTCAGTCCCAGCGTCAGCACACAGGGCAGGATTCTTCCAATTGCCGAAATCGCATTCGGCGATTGGCCGGAGAATCCCTTTTGATGTTGAAATCTGGGGTGGCGCCATTTTTCAGGTGCTCCTCCCCCGTTCCGCTGGCTGGGGGGGCTTCTGCGGGGGCTGGAGTGGACTCGTGGGGGGTGGTGAGTCGGGTTACAGGGGGGCACTATCTGGCAGGTTGGGTCCGCACGTGGCTTGCACCACGTAGTACGGTGCGACTACTGCAGGTCGCTGCTGTGCGCATGTGCGGCCACGGACACGGCAATTCTCCTTCCGTATCTGCAGGCAAAGCCGGGGGTTTTACGTGGCGCGGCTGTGAGCCCCCCATGGGTCGGCGCCGCCGACTTTTTGGTCGTGATACTAGACACATGGTCTGGACATAGCCTCAAAATCAGAGAATCCAGCCCTTAGTCTCTGAAATGGAGAATTTCACCAAACAAACTGGGCAGGATTCTCCGTCCCGCCGCACCAGTTTTCTGGTGCGGCACACCTTGCCGGCAGCAGGATTCTCTGTCCAACAGCTGGCCAATGGGGTTTTCCATTGTGAGCAGCCCCACTCCATCGGAATACCCCAGGCATGGGTGCGCCGCCGGGGCAACGGAGGATCCCGCCCCCTTACTTTTATATTCAATTCTTCTCATAATAATGGATAGCATTCCAGTAACATAATTACTGGCTGTACATACTAACTTTTTTAACGGATCCAGAATTGCTCCGGAATCAGCGCCGCTTCCGGGTCATAGCACACCACTGATTCAGTCCCAGCATCAGCACACAGGGTGGGATTCTCCGATTGCTGAAATCGGAGTTAACGTTAACTCATCTCTGAATTCTCCATTTAAGTAACACTTTGCTTTTTTTATTCGCCTTGCCAAAGTGAATAACTTCAAATTTTCCCACATTATACTCCCATCTGTCAAACATTTGCCCACTCACTCAAACTATCCATATCCATCTGCAACATCATGTCCTCTTCACAATATACTTTCCTACTTGTCTTTGTGTCATCTGCAAATTTAGCTATCATGTCTTTGTTCCTCTCATCCAAATCACTGATACAAATTGTTAAAAGTTGAGGCCGCAACAGACTCCTGCGGAATTCCACTCGTCATATTCAGCTAATTAGAAAAAGACCCAATTAGACATACTCTGTTTGCTGCCAGCCAGCCAATCTTCTATCCATGCTAATATGTTACCGACACAAGCTTTTATTTTCCCCGATAACCGTTGATGTGGCACCGGCCTTCTGGAAACCCAAGTACGATTATCTACAATGCATTTTACTCCATCAAAGCATGCCAATAAATTGGGTAAACAAGATTCACAAAACCATGTTGTTGACTCTTCCCGATCACCTTGAGTTTCTAAGTGCCCAGCTATTATAACCTCCTTAATGACCGATTCCAGCACCTTCTCCACAACTGACATCAAACTAACTGGCCTATAGTTTCCAGTTTTCTGTCTCCCTCTTTTCTTGAATAGAGGATCAAACTTGCTACTTTCCAGTCTGATGGAACTTTCCAGACTCACGAAAAGTTTGGAAAATTAACAATGCATCTACTATTTAATTCACCACCTGTATTACGATCCTGGGATGAAGCCCCTCATGACAAGAGACTTGTCAGCCAACAGCTCCATCAGTTTGCTCAGTACCACTTCTTTACTGATAGTAATTTCAATAATTTCCTCTCTCTTCCACTTCCTGATTTACAGCACTTACTGGAATGTTTTTTGTATCTTCTGTAGTGAAGACAGAAGCTGAATATTTGTTCATTTCATCTGCCATTTCTTTATTATCAACCATTAAATCCCCATTGTTACCCTCTCGAGGACCAACATTCACTTGATTTGCACTCTTACTTTTATGCCTGCAGAAATTCTTACTATCTGTTTTTACATTTCTAGTTAGCTTTCTCTTATACTTTAATAAATTTTCATAATTAGCTTTTCAATCATTCTCTGCCTTTCTTTATATTCTGACCAATCATCGGACCTGCCTCTTGTCTTTGCATCTAACAGATGCAAGTCTGAAATTAATCTCTGCACTACTTTAGTGAAGGCATTAACTGGTTCAAAATAAATGGTTAACACTTTAATAAAAAAGAATTTCAAATTAAATGAAAATGAAAAAATGAAAATCGCTTAGTCACGAGTCGGCTTCAATGAAGTTACTGTGAAAAGCCCCTAGTCGCCACATTCCGGCGCCTGTTCGGGGAGGCTGTTACGGGAATTGAACCATGCTGCTGGCCTGCCTTGGTCTGCTTTCAAAGCCAGCGATTTAGCCCTGTGCTAAACAGCCCCTGTTGTTCACCATGTGGCTCATCATTAAACATGTGGCTATTATTCCACCATATACTTTAAAAGCCATGAACCAAATCAACAGAATTTGAACCTTCTGAGAAAAGTCTGATGTTTTTCCAAGTACAACGGCTATCAATCAGAAAAACCGTTAATTTGATGAATATATTTACCTGTGCTCCACGATCATTGACCAGCTCAACTGACCACCTCCCTTCATACTGAATCCACACAAAAATTCCTCCATCAGCATCGCATGTTGCAAGTTTCTGAAATGGTTCATTCCATCGCACGAGTATCACCTAAATACAATCAGCAAAAGTTAAGTACATGATGAATTAGAGCAACAGAAAAGAAAATTAATTATTCTAGAGTTGCAAGATCAGAACTATAAAAGGTTAAAAAAAACCTAACAGATAAGATCAAAGGATTTAAAATGCTGAATCCCCAGAAATGTAACTTTTAATACAGTACACCTTCATAATCAGATATCATAACAGATGCAAAATAACAAAATTATTTGAAAATTCTTAAATGTGCTGAGGAAAACCTGCTTGACCAGTTATGTTCTTGGCCCTTCCAAGAAGGAGGCATTACTAAATCTGGTTCACGGGAATGAGGTACGCCATGTGAGGCAGAAACTCTGCTTACTAAACTCTCTGAGCTTACTAAAACACCTAAACCCCGGAACCTGCAACATCCATTCCTGTCCCTGCTCTATCCATGTCTCCGAAATGGCCACAACATCGAAGTCCCAGGTACCAACCCATGCTGCCAGTTCCCCTACCTTGTTTCGTATACTCCTGGCATTGAAGTAGACACACTTCAAACCACCTACCTGAACACTGGCCCCCTCCTGCGACGTTAAATCTGTGCTCCTGACCTCTATACTCTCACAAAGAACAAAGAACAAAGAACAAAGAAATGTACAGCACAGGAACAGGCCCTTCGGCCCTCCAAGCCCGTGCCGACCATACTGCCCGACTAAACTACAATCTTCTACACTTCCTGGGTCCGTATCCTTCTATTCCCATCCTATTCATATATTTGTCAAGATGCCCCTTAAATGTCCCTATCGTCCCTGCCTCCACTACCTCCTCCGGTAGTGAGTTCCAGGCACCCACTACCCTCTGCGTAAAAAACTTGCCTCGTACATCTACTCTAAACTTTGCCCCTCTCACCTTAAACCTATGCCCCCTAGTAATTGACCCCTCTACCCTGGGGAAAAGCCTCTGACTATCCACTCTGTCTATGCCCCTCATAATTTTGTATACCTCTATCAGGTCGCCCCTCAACCTCCTTCGTTCCAGTGAGAACAAACCGAGTTTATTCAATCGCTCCTCATAGCTTATGCCCTCCATACCAGGCAACATTCTGGTAAATCTCTTCTGCACCCTCTCTAAAGCCTCCACATCCTTCTGGTAGTGTGGCGACCAGAATTGAACACTATACTCCAAGTGTGGCCTAACTAAGGTTCTATACAGCTGCAACATGACTTGCCAATTCTTATACTCAATGCCCCGGCCAATGAAGGCAAGCATGCCGTATGCCTTCTTGACTACCTTCTCCACCTGTGTAGCCCCTTTCAGTGATCTGTGGACCTGTACTCCTAGATCTCTTTGACTTTCAATACTCTTGAGGGTTCTACCATTCACTGTATATTCCCTACCTGCATTAGCCCTTCCAAAATGCATTACCTCACATTTGTCCAGGTTAAACTCCATCTGCCATCTCTCCGCCCAAGTCTCCAGACAATCTAAATCCTGCTGTATCCTCAGACAGTCCTCATCGCTATCCGCAATTCCACCAACCTTTGTGTCGTCTGCAAACTTACTAATCAGACCAGTTACATTTTCCTCCAAATCATTTATATATACTACAAAGAGCAAAGGTCCCAGCACTGATCCCTGTGGAACACCACTGGTCACAGCCCTCCAATTAGAAAAGCATCCCTCCATTGCTACCCTCTGCCTTCTATGGCCTAGCCAGTTCTGTATCCACCTTGCCAGTTCACCCCTGATCCCGTGTGACTTCACCTTTTGTACCAGTCTACCATGAGGGACCTTGTCAAAGGCCTTACTGAAGTCCATATAGACAACATCTACTGCCCTACCTGCATCAATCATCTTAGTGACCTCCTCGAAAAACTCTATCAAGTTAGTGAGACACGACCTCCCCTTCACAAAACCGTGCTGCCTCTCACTAATACGTCCATTTGCTTCCAAATGGGAGTAGATCCTGTCTCGAAGAATTCTCTCCAGTAATTTCCCTACCACTGAAGTAAGGCTCACCGGCCTGTAGTTCCCGGGATTATCCCTGCCACCCTTCTTAAACAGAGGAACAACATTGGCTATTCTCCAGTCCTCCGGGACATCCCCTGAAGACAGCGAGGATCCAAAGATTTCTGTCAAGGCCTCAGCAATTTCCTCTCCAGCCTCCTTCAGTATTCTGGGGTAGATCCCATCCGGCCCTGGGGACTTATCTACCTTAATATTTTTTAAGACACCCAACACCCAAGACTTACCCTAAAACTACAATCCAGGTTCCCATGCCCCTGCTGCATTAGTTTAAACCCCCCCCAAAGAGCACTAACAAATCTCCCCCCCAGGATATTTGTGCCCCTCAGGTTCAGATGTAGACCATCCTGTCTGCAGAGGTCCCACCTTCCCCAGAAAGAGCCCCAGTTATCCAGAAATCTGAATCCCTCCCGCCTGCACCATCCCTGTAGCCACGTGTTTAAATGCTCTCTCTCCCTATTCCTCATCTCACTATCACGTGGCACAGGCAACAACCCAGAGATAACAACTCTGTTTGTTCTAGTTCTGAGCTTCCATCCTAGCTCCCTGAAAGCCTGCCTGACATCCTTGTTTTCTTTCCTACCTATGTCGTTAGTGCCAATGTGGACCACGACTTGGGGCTGCTCCCCCTCCCCCCTAAGGGCCCGGAAAACACGATCCGAGACATCACGTACCCTTGCACCTGGGAGGCAACATACCAAACGTGAGTCTCTCACGCTCCCACAAAATCTCCTATCTGTGCCCCCGACTATAGAGTCCCCAATTACTAATGCTCTGCTCCTCTTCCCCCCTTCCCTTCTGAGCAACAGGGACAGACTCCGTGCCAGAGACCCGTACCCCATGGCTCACCCCTGGTAAGTCGTCCCCCCCACAAGTATCCAAAGCGGTATACTTGTTTCTCAGGGGAACGACCGCAGGGGATCCCTGCACTGACTGCTTTTTCCCAGTCCCTCTTACAGTTACCCACCTATCTCCAATCTTTGGTGTAACTAATTCCCTGAAGCTGCTATCTATGATTGATAAAGGTAAGCTTCCCATATGCCTTTTTCACCACCTTATTAACCTGCCCTTCTGCCTTCAGAGATCTATGGACAAACATGCCACGGTCCCCTTAATCTGGGCAAAAATAGAAAAGGTATGTTAAACTTGTATAGGACATTGGTTGGGCCTCATTTGGAGTATTGCATGAAAATGAAATGAAATGAAAATCGCTTATTGTCTCAAGTAGGCTTCAATGAAGTTATTGTGAAAAGCCCCTAGTCACCACATTCCGGCGCCTGTTTGGGGAGGCTGGTACGGGATTTGAACCGTGCTGCTGGCCTGCCTTGGTCTGCTTTAAAAGCCAGCTATTTACCCCACTGTGCTAAACCAGCCTCTCACATCTTTGGACACAAAGGGGCAAATTAGCATGGCCAATCCACCTTTGGACTATAGGAAGAAACCGGAGCACCTGGAGGAAACCCACACAGACACAAGGAGAAAGTGCAAACTCCACACAGACAGTCCCCATTGAATTGAACTCGGGTCCCTAATGTTGTGAGGCAGCAGTGCCACTGTGCCGCCCTAAAGAAAGTAGATCTCCTTATCTGAAGGATTTTACAACAATCGACAATCAGACTTTGAATTCCAGATTTTTACCATATGCCGTCGTGGGATGTGAACCTGGGTTCACAGAGCATTAAATGGGTCTCTGGATTACTAGTCCAGTGACAATACCACTACATCACTACCTCCCCAAAGTATGAATCCTAATTTGATTTCTGTATCAGTTTGTGAATGCATTCCACCCAAGTCTCTTTGAACATCGATGCTTACAAGTTTTCCACCTTTTTTAAAAATTCAGCTCTTCTACTCTTTCAATCAGAATAAATAACCTTGCACTTCCTACATAATAATCTATATGCCATTTGTTGCCCACTCGCTTAACCTGTCTATATCGCTTTGCAGCCTGTCTCTGTTTTCCCCACAGCCTACCTTTCCACGTGGAAAGGGAGAGGATAGAAAGGTGAAGAGTATGACAGTGGAGACAGTGGTGTGTTTCATAACACTCAGCAAAGATACATTCCAAAAGAGAAAGCCTCCATGAGATCGACGCACCATTTGCCAATAACTAAGGTAGTTAAAGATAGTATCAAATTGAAGAAAAGGGGTTAAATTCTGCAAAGGTTAGAGGCAAGTCAGAAGATAGAATAAAGAATAAAGTGAGTTCCTCACCACTGTTCAATGACACTTCGTCACTTTTTTGGACCCTGGAGAGTTTCTCACCGGTTTAGCCCACACTTGGGGCTGGATTCTTCCACCCCACCGCAAGATCGACATGGCGAGACGCGGACAATGGGGAAGTCCACTGAACTGAGGCAGAAATCTCCAGTCACCAGGCGGTGGGGCTGGGAATCCCACCCTTAAGAATGTTTTTTAGCATAGGGGAACTGGACTCAGAGATGGGGCGACCATTTTGAAATCTCTATGTGAGCGGGGTGGGTTCCCCTCACCCATGGGCAATGTCACCCCCTACACACATGTACACTACCCTACACCCCACCCCCCCAAGTGAGGACACTCGCTATGGGGTCCCTGGGGGTCCCCCCTCTTCGGAGGCCCCTACTTATCTGCCCTGCAAACCCCCACTCTTCAAACCCTCCACCACCCTCCTTTTTATGGGCTTGGTCTCCTCAGCCCCCGACTCTTGGCTGGGCCATCCCAGCACTCGGGCATTATTGAATTGAGTTGCAATAACTAGTATTCACCTACTGTGATGGTACTGAAGCCAGATAGACCATGTGTGGATTATTGTATCCTAGTCCACATGTGAAAGGTTACAATGAACGCGATTCTCCCTAAACATTTCTGTTGCCACGATTCTCCCAAAACATTTCCAAGTTAATCTGTGGCAGGTTTTTCAGGGACTCTGTCACCGGCTCTTCTGTCAAGTTCTCCACCGCTACTCAATCACATCTGGTCATTTTTTGGGGCCCTGGGGAGTTTATCACCGGTTTAGCTCACACTTAGCGCGCTATTCCCCTGAAAAATGTCTAAGTGTGGGAGCGAGCGGGAATTGCCGCGAGCTTCCCGGTGCACGGCCCAGCGAGGCAGGCAACATAATCTAACGTTAATTGGTTCACTTAACGAGGCCTCATGGGCTTCTCATCGCAAATGAAGGCTCGTCAACCGATTCCCCGGCACTGTGCTCACCAGGCCTCCGCTAACATGGTCGAGCAGCTCTTAAGCTGCTTTCGATAAACCAACCCCAGCCAGCTCGCAACGGTGGCACCCAGGAGACCGGCCCCAAGATTCGGAGGTGCTGACTTCGGGAGGCTACTAGATGCCGTGGAAGCCAGGAGGGATGTCCTTTTTAATTGATTTATTGTCACATGTACCGAAGTACAGTGAAAATTATTTCCAAGTTTCCGGTTCCCCCGAGGGTACCGGAGAGTCAGCCACAAGGCAGTCAGTGCTACATGGGATGAGGTTGCGGCAGCTGTCAGCTCAGGGAGTATGACCAGGACGACTGACCTTCAGTGCCAAAAAATAGGGTGATAATAGTTGTGGACTTTAACTTTCCCAACATTAACTGGGACAGCAATAGCGCTAGGGATTTGGATGGAGAGAAATTTGTCAAGTGTATTCAGGAAGAATTCCTCATTCAATGTGGATGGCCCGACTAGAGGGGGCAAAACTTGACCTTCTCTTGGGAAATAAGGAAGAGCAGGTGACGGAAGTGTTAGTGAGGGATCACTTTGGGACCAGTGACCATAATTGCGAGAAAGATACTTCTGCCCCAAAAGTTAAAATTCTAAATTGGGGCAAGGCCAATTTCGAGAGCATTAGGCGGGAACATTCAAAAAGTTGCAAGCAAGGGGACAGTGGGTAAGTGGGAGTCTTTCAAAAAGGTGTTAACTAGGGTTCAGGGAGAGCACATTCTTCTTAGAGTGTAGAGTAAAGCTGGTAGAAGGAGACAACCCTGGATGACTCAGGATATTGAGGCCATGGTCAAAAGGAAGAAGGAGGCAGCTGGGATCAAGTGGATCCCTTGAAGTGTATGGACCTTGTCGGAGTCGAGTTAAAAGAGAAATCAGGAGGGCAAAAAGGGGACATGAGATTGTCTTGGCAGATATAAGACAAAGGAAAATCCAAAGAGCTTTTACAGATACAAAAAGGGTAAACGGGTCACTAGGGAGAGAGTAGGGCCTCTTAAGGATAAACAAGGTCATCCATGTGCAGATCCACAAGGGATGGAAGAGGTCCTAAATGAATATTTCTCGTCAGTATTTGCTGTTGAGAAAGGCACGAATCTTAGGGAAATTGGGGAAATAAAAAGTGATGTCTTGAGGAATGTACATATTACAGAGAAGGACGTATTAAAGCGCATCAAGATAGATAAATCCCCAGGTGCTGATGAAATGTATCCCTGGATGTTGTGGGAGGTTCGGGAGGAAATTGCCGGCCCCGTAGCTGAGACTTAAAAAAAAAAAATTTAGAGTACCCAATTCATTTTTTCCAATTAAGGGGCAATTTAGCGTGTCCAATCCACCTACCCTCTCGTCAGTATTTGCTGTTGAGAAAGGCACGAATCTTAGGGAAATTGGGGAAATAAAAAGTGATGTCTTGAGGAATGTACATATCCTTCCACACTATCGACAACACCACCGACTTTAGTATCGTCTGCAAATTTAGTCACCCACCCTTCTGCGCCTTCCTCTAGGTCATTGATAAAAATGACAAACAGCAATGGCCCCAGAACAGATCCTCCACTTGTAACTGAACTCCATTCTGAACATTTCCCATCAACCACCACCCTCTGTCTTCTTTCAGCTAGCCAATTTAGGACAGTGTGGAAGGATGTAGCAGGTTACAGAGGGATATAGATAAGCTGCAGAGCTGGGCTGAGAGGTGGCAAATGGAGTTTAATGTAGAGAAGTGTGAGGTGATTCACTTTGGAAGGAATAACAGGAATGCGGAATATTTGGCTAATGGTAAAGTTCTTGGAAGTGTGGATGAGCAGAGGGATCTAGGTGTCCATGTACATAGATCCCTGAAAGTTGCCACCCAGGTTGATAGGGTTGTGAAGAAGGCCTATGGAGTGTTGGCCTTTATTGATAGAGGGATTGAGTTCCGGATTCAGGAGGTTATGTTGCAGCTGTACAGAACTCTGTTACGGCCGCATTTGGAGTATTGCGTACAGTTCTGGTCACCGCATTATAGGAAGGACGTGGAGGCTTTGGAGCGGGTGCAGAGGAGATTTACCAGGATGTTGCCTGGTATGGAGGGAAAATCTTATGAGGAAAGGCTGATGGACTTGAGGTTGTTTTCGTTGGAGAGAAGGTTAAGAGGAGACTTAATAGAGGCATACAAAATGATCAGGGGGTTAGATAGGGTGGACAGTGAGAGCCTTCTCCCGCGGATGGAAATGGCTGGCACGAGGGGACATAGCTTTAAACTGAGGGGTAATAGATATAGGACAGAGGTCAGAGGTAGGTTCTTTACGCAAAGAGTAGTGAGGCCGTGGAATGCCCTACCTACAACAGTAGTGAACTCGCCAACATTGAGGGCATTTAAAAGTTTATTGGATAAACATATGGATGATAATGGCATAGTGTAGGTTAGATGGCTTTTGTTTCGGTGCAACATCGTGGGCCAAAGGGCCTGTACTGCGCTGTATCGTTCTATATTCTATGTTCTAAGGGCTGTAGGGATGAGCCTGGGAACTACAGAATGGTGAGACTTACTTCTGTAGTGGGTAAATTGTTAGAAAGTATTCTGAGGGACAGGATCTACAGGCATTTAGACAGGCAAGGGCTAATTAAGGAAAGTCAGCATGACTTTGTAAGAGGAAAGTCATGTCTCACGAATTTGATTGAGTTTTTTGATGGGGTAACGAAAATGGTAGATGAGGGCAGTGCAGTCGATGTTGTCTACATGGACTTTAGCAAGGCCTTTGACAAGGTACCGCATGGTAGGTTGTTGCAAAACGTTAAATCTCACAGGATCCAGGGTGCGATAGCCAATTGGATACAAAATTGGCTTGGCGACTGAAGCCAAAGGGTAGTTGTGCAGAATTGTTTTTCAAACTGGAGGCCTGTGACCACTGGTGTGCTTCAGGGATCGGTGCTGGGTCCACTGTTATTTGTTATATGTATAAATGATTTGAATGAGAATGTAGGAGGCATGGTTAGTAAGTTTGCAGATGACACCAAAATTGGTGGCATAGTGAAGATTATATAAAATTGTAGCAGGATCTTGACCAATTGGGCCAGTGGGCTGATGAATGGCAGATGGAGTTTAATTTGGATGAATGCGAGGTGATTCATTTTGGTAGATCAAATCAGGGCAGGAGCTACTCAGTTAATGGTAGGGAGTTGGGAGAGATACAGAACAAAGAGATCTAGGGGTACAGGTTCATAGCTCCTTGAAGGTGGAGTCACACGTGGACAGGGCGGTGAAGAAGGCATTCAGCATGCTAGGTTCTATTGGTCAGAATATTGAATACAGGGGTTGGGACGTTTTGTTCAAGTTGTACAAGACATTGGTAAGACCACACATGGAATTATAGGAAGTATATTGTTAAACGAGAAAGAGTGCAGAAAACATTTACGAGGATGCTACCAGGACTTCATGGTCTGAGTGGTCTGAAGTTGTACGAGACATTAGTAAGGCCACACTTTGAATACCGTGTACAGATCTGGTCACCCTACTATAGAAAGGATATTATTAAACTAGAAAGAGTGCAGAAAGGATTTACTAGGATGCTACTGGGACTTGATGGTTTGAGTTATAAGGAGAGGCTGGGACAATTTTCCCTGGAGCGTAGGAGGCTTAGGGGTGATCTTATAGAGGTATATAAAATAATGAGGAGCATAGACAAGGTAGCCAACATCTTTTCCCAAATGTAGGAGTCTAGAGGGCATAGGTTTACAGTGAGAGGGGAGAGATACAAAAGAGACCAGAGGGGAAATGTTTTTAAACAGTGTGGTGAGCATCTGAAATGAGCTGCCAGAGGCAGTGGTAGAGGAGGGTACTATTTTTTCCTTTAAAAAACATTTAGACAGTTACATGGGAAGGGTGGGTATAGAGGGATATGGGCAAAATGCAGACGTGGGATTAGCTTAGTTATAGAAACTGGGTGGCATGGACAAGCTGGGCCAAAGGGCTTGTTTCCATGCTGTAAACATCTATGACTCAATTACTTACACCAGGCAGCATGAGTGAGTAGACACCAACACACCCTCCCTGCTCCCAAGGGAGCATCCACCCCCCAACTCACCATGCAACCCCCAGCCCTTCCTCCAACCCCCTCAATCCCCCACCCTCCAACCCCTCCTTCACACCCCTATTCCCACCACTGTGGATCACGCATGTAGCCAATGATACCCTCTCTGTGTCTCCTCAGAAAAAGCTCTCCCAGCTGGGTCCCAGCCTGATGCTGATGCAGATGTACCCAGAGCTGATGGAGATGATAGGGGGCAGCCTGGACATACAGAGGAAGATGTCAGCATCACTCCAGCAGATCCATAGCCATTTGGAGGAGTCCTAGAGGCTAGGGGTGCAGGAGATGGCGGCAGCAATGAGTGGCACCGAGGCCATCACTGCAAGGGTGGCATCCACAGTGAAAAGCATGGTGCGCAACGTCGGCACCATGAGTGAAGGTGCCCAAGGCCTCATGCAGTCTGCTACGGCATTACAGAGCCTGTCCCAGTCGCAGGTGGGCATGGCTGAGATGCTACAGAGCATGGCCCAGTCACTGAGGAGCATTAGTGTGGTCATCAACACTATAGTGCAGACCATGGGGAATGGCCAGGGCTGGCAGAGACGGATGGTGCTTAAGATATAGGAGCAGAATTAGGCCACTCAGCCCGTCGAGTCTGCTCCGTCATTCAATCATGGCTGATATTTTTCTCAGCCCCATTCTCCTGCCTTCTCCCCAGAACCCCTGATCCCCTTATTAATCAAGAACCTATCTATCTCTGTCTTAAAGATACTCAGTGAGTTGGCCTCCACAGCCTTCTGCAGCAAAAAGTTCCACAAATTCACCACCCTCTGGCTGAAGAAATTCCTCCTTATATCTGTTTTAAAGGACGTCCCTTTAGTCTGAGATTGTGTCCTCTGGTTCTAGTTTTTCCTACAAGTGGAAACATCCTCTCCACGTCCACTCTATCCAGGCCTCGCAGTATCCTGTAAATTTCAATAAGATTCCAGTCTCATCCTTTTAACTCCAATGAGTTCAGACACAGAGTCCTTAACCGTTCTTCATACGACAAGCTCTTCATTCCAGGGATTATTCTTGTGAACCTCCTCTGGACCCTTTCCAAGGCCAGCACATCCTTCCTTAGATAAGTGGCTCAAAACTGCTCACAATACTCCAAATGGGGTCTGACCAGAGCCTTACGCAGCCTCAGAAGTACATCCCTGCTCCTGTATTCTAGCCCTCTCGACACGAATGCTAACATTGCATTTGGCTTCCTAACTGCTGAATGAACCTCCACGTTAACCTTAAGAAAATCATGAACAAGGACTCCCACGTCCCTTTGTGCTTCTGATTTCCTAAGCATTTCCTCATTTAGAAAATAGCTTCTGCCTCCAATGCTCCTTCACACTTTTCCACATTGTATTACATCTACCACTTCTTTGACCATGCCCCTAGCCTGTCCAAGTCCCTTTGCAGCCCGCCTGCTTCTTCAATACTACCTCTCTACAGATTTTTGTATCATCTGCAAGCTTAGCAACAGTACCTTCAGTTCCTTCTTCCAGATCATTAATGTATTTTGTGAAAAGTTTTTTTAAGAATTTAAAGTACCCAATTATTTTTTTCCCCAATGAAGGGGCAATTTAGTGTGGTAAATCCACCCAACCTGCACATCTTTGGATTATGGGGGTGAAACCCACGCAGACATGGGGAGAATGTGTTAACTCCACACGGACGGTGAGCCAGGGCCGGGATTTGAACCGGAGGCCTCAGCGCCGCAGTCCCAGTGCTAACCACTGTGCCGCATGCTGCCCTCTACATTGCAAACGGTTGTGGTCCCAGCACGGACACCGAAGGCACACCACTAGTCACCGGCTGCCATCCTGAAAAAGACCCCTTTATCCCCACTCTCTGCCTTCTGCCAGTCAGCCAATCCTCTATCCATGTCAGGATCTTACCCTTAACACAGTGGGCTCTTAACCTATTTAACAATCTCCTATGTGGCATCTTGTCAAAGGTCTTCTGGCAATCGCAATAAATCACGCCCACTTGTTCTCCTTTGTCTAACTCCCTTGTTACCTCCTCAAAGAACTCTAACACATTTGTCAGACATGACCTCCCCTTGACGAAGCCGAGTTAACTCAGGCAGCACGGTAGCACAAGTGGATAGCACTGTGTCCTCACAGCGCAAGGGTCCCAGGTTTGATTCCCAGTGGTGTTACATTACCCATTTTCCAGTCCTCTGGGACCCTTCCTGCCTCCAGTGATTCCTGAAAGATCACCGCCAATGCCTCCACAATCTCCTCAGCTATTTCTTTTGGAACCCTGGGGTGTAGTCCATCCGGTCCAGACGATTTATCCACATTCAGATCTTTCAGCTTCCCCAGAACCTTCTCCTTAGTGATGGTCACTGCACTAACCTCTGCCCCCTGATTCTCCTGGAACTCTGGCAACCCAGTGGTGTCTTCCATGGTGAAGACTGATGCAAAGTAACTAAGGGGCTGGTTTAGCACACTGGGCTAAATCGCTGGCTTTTAAAGCCCCCCCGTACATAAATAATAAATTAACATTAACACCCCGACTTAACACAACAGGTGTATACACCCCCTCAGACCCTCCAGTGTAATTAACATAAACAAAAATAAAGTAACCCCCCCGAGCTGCTGCTGCCATTGACCAATGTCTATCGTTCTGCCAGAAAGTTTAAGAACGGTTGCCACCGCACCCTCTCCAATTTAATGAACCCTGCCATATCGGTGATCCAGGATTCCACGCTTGGGGGCCTCGCATCTTTCCACTGAAGGAGAATCCTTCGCCGGGCTACCAGGGACGCAAAGGCCAGAATTCCGGCCTCTTTCGCCTCCTGCACTCCCGGCTCCTCTGCCACCCCAAATATTGCAAGCCCCCAGCCCGGTCTGACCCTGGATCCTAACAGCCTCGACACCGTCCTCGCTACGCCCTTCCAAAATTCCTCCAGCGCTGGGCATGCCCAGAACATATGGGTGTGATTTGCTGGGCTCCCTGAGCACCTAACACACCTGTCCTCACCCCCAAAGAACCGGCTCATCCTTGTCCCGGTCATATGTGCCCTGTGCAGCACCTTAAACTGTATGAGGCTGAGCCTCGCGCACGAAGAGGAAGAATTCACCCTCCCTAGGGCATCTGCCCACGTCCCCTCTTCAATCTCCTCTCCCAACTCCTCCTCCCACTTACCTTTCAACTCCACCACCGAGACCTCCTCCTCCTCCTGCATCACTTGGTAAGTTTCCGAGATCTTCCCCACTCCCCCCCCCTAGAGCACCCTGTCCTGTACGGTGTGTGGCAGTAGGCGCGGGAATTCCACCACCTGCCGTCTAGCAAACGCCCTTACCTGCAAGCACCTGAAGGTGTTCCCCGGGGGGAGCCCGTACATCTCCTCCAGCTAACCCAAGCTCGCGAACCTCCCGTCCACAAACAGGTCCCCCAACTTTTGTATCCCTGCCCTGTGCCACCCCGAAAACCCTCCACCTGTTCTTCCTGGGGCGAACCGGTGGTTCTCCCGTAATGGGGTCCACGCCGAGGCCCCAACTTCCCCCCCTATGCCGCCTCCACTGCCCCCAATTTTGAGGGCCATCACGACCACGTGGTATACCTCCTTGGAGAGAACGGCAGCGACGCCGTTGCCAGCGCCCCCAGATTCGTACCCACACAGGACGCAGTCTCCAGCCTCTTCCATGCAGCCCCCTCCATCACCCACTTGCGCACCATCGTCGCATTGGCGGCCCAGTAGTACCCACAGAGATTGGGCAGCGCCAGCCCCCCCCCCAATCTCTACTCCGCTCCAAGAACACCCTTCTCACCCTCGAAGTCCCTCACGCCCACACAAACCCCATTATACTCCTGTTAACCCGCCTGAAAAAAGCCTTTGGGATAAAAACTGGGAGGCACTGGAACAGGAACAACAACCTTGGGAGCACCGTCATTTTGATTGACTGCACCCTACCCACCAAGGACAGCGGCAACGCGTCCCACCTCTTGAACTCCTCCTCCATTTGCTCCACCAGCCTTGTAAAGTTAAGCCTATGCAGGGCCCCCCAGCTCCTGGCCACCTGGACCCCCAAATATCTGAAGCTCCTCTCCGCCCTTTTTAGTGAGAGCTCGCCAATCCCCCTCTCCTGGTCTCCTAGCTGAACTACGAACAGCTCACTCTTCCCCATATTGAGCTTGTACCCTGAAAAGTCCCTGAATTCCCCAAGGATCCTCATTACCTCTGGCATTCCTCCCACCGGGTCCGCCACATACAGCAGCAGGTCATCCGCATAAAGCAATACCCTATGCTCCTCCCCACCCCGCATCAACCCCCTCCAGTTCCTCGACTCTCTCAGTACCATAGCCAGGGGTTCAATCGCCAGTGCGAAGAGCAGGGGGGACAGGGGACACCCCTGTCTTGTCCCACGGTGCAACCGAAAGTACTCGGACCTCCTCCTATTTGTGGCCACACTCGCCATCGGGACCTCATACAACAGCCTACCCCACCTGACAAACCCCTCCCCAAACCCGAACCTCTTCAGCACCTCCCACAGGTACCCCCACTCTACTCTATCGAAGGCTTTCTCAACGTCCATCGCCACCACTATCTCCGCCTCCCCCTCCCTCGCCGGCATCATGATAACGTTCAAAAGCCTCGCACATTCACGTTCAACTGTCTCCCCTTCACAAACCCCGTCTGGTCTTCATGGATGATCTGCGGCACACAATCCTCAATCCTCGTGGCTAAGACCTTCGCCAGCACCTTGGGCATCTACATTTAGCAAAGAAATCGGTCTGTAAGACCCACATTGCAGGGGATCCTTGTCCCGCTTCAGGATCAAGGAGATCAGTGCCCGGGACATAGTCGGGGGTAAAGCCCCCCCCTCCCTTGCCTCATTAAAAGTCCTAACTAACAGCGGGCCCCAACAGGTCCATATATTTTTTATAGAACTCGACCGGGAAACCGTCTGGCCCCGGTGCCTTCCCCGCCTGCATGCTTCCTATCCCTTTGATCAGCTCCTCCAACTCAATCGGGGCCCCCAGTCCCGCCACCAGTCCCTCTTCCATCTTTGGAAACCTCAATTGGTCCAGGAAACGGCCCATCCCTCCCTCCTCCCGTGGGGGCTTGGATCAGTACAATTCCTCGTAGAAGTCCCTGAAGACCCCACTGATGCCAACCCCACTCCGCACCACGCTCCCTCCCCTGTCCTTAACTCCCCCGATCTCCCTAGCTGCGTCCCGCTTCCGAAGCTGATGCGCCAGCATCCGGCTTGCCTTTTCCCCATACTCGTAGACCGCCCCCTGGGCCTTCCTCCACTGCAGCTCCGCCTTCCTGGTGGTCACCAGGTCGGATTCGGCCTGGAGGCTGCGCCTCTTCCTCAACAATCCTTCCTCAGGCTCTTCCGCATACCTCCTGTCTACCCTCACCATCTCCCCCACCAGCCTCTCCCTCTCCCCCCGCTCCTTGTGGGCCCTAATGGAGATCAGCTCACCCCTCACCACCGCCTTCAATGCCTCCCATACCATCCCCACTCGGACCTCCCCGTAGTCGTTGGTCTCCAAGTACCTTTCTATACTTCCTCGGACCCGCTCGCTCACCTCCTCGTCCGCCAACAGCCCCACCTCCAAGCGCCACAGCGGGCGCTGGTCCCTCTCCTCCCCCATCTCCAAGTCCACCCAATGCGGGGCGTGGTCCAAAATGGCTATTGCCGAATACTCGGTATCCTCTACTCTCGCTATCAGCGCCCTACTCAAAATGAAAAAGTCGATTCGAGAATAAGCCTTATGGACATGTGAGAAGAATGAAAATTCCCTAGCCCCCAGCCTTGCAAATCTCCAAGGGTCCACCCCTCCCATTTGGTCCATAAATCCCCTCAACAATCTAGCCGCCGCCGGCTTCCTACCCGTCCTAGACCTGGAGCGATCCAGTCCGGATCCAACACCGTGTTAAAGTCTCCCCCCATTATCAGGCCCCCCACTTCCATGTCTGGGATCCGACCCAACATACGCCGCATAAAACCCGCATCGTCCCTGTTCAGAGAGTACACATTGACCAGTACCACCCTCTCTCCCTGTAACTTACCACTTACCATTATGTACCTATCGCCATTATCTGCCACAATGCTCGACGCCTCGAATGACACCTTCTTTCCCACCAAGATCGCCACCCCTCGATTTTTGGCATCTAGCCCCGAGTGAAACACCTGACCTACCCACCCTTTGCTCAGTCTTACCTGGTCTGCCACCTTCAGGTGTGTCTCCTGGAGCATAACCACATCCGCCTTGAGCCCCTTCAGGTGCGCGAACACGCGGGCCCGCTTAACCGGCCCATTCAGTCCCCTTACATTCCAGGTTACCCCCTCCCCCGCCGACTAGCCATGACCCCTCCTCGGCCAGCCACGCGCCCGCACCCCACACCTGGCCCGTTCCCCACAGCGGCATACCCCCGTCTCGACCCCCCCCCCCCCACTTGCTCCAGCTCCTCCTTGACCATAGCAGCAGCAACTCGACTCCCCCCCCCCCCGGACTAGGACCCATCCTAGCTGGTTTACTCCCCCCATTGCACTTCTGCAAGTCAGCTGACTCCTGCTGACCCCGGCCACTCCCGCCTCCCCTTCGACTCCTCCCATTGTGTGGCACACCCTCCTCTCCCGCTCCCCATCCACAGGCTCTTCCCCTCCCCCCTCCGTTCTATGCGCGGGAAACAATCCTCGCTTCCCCGTCCCGGCACCCCCCCCCCCCCCCCCCCAGTCTTCGGCACGGGGAAAAGCCCACGCTCTCCACCTACCAGGCCCCGCCACCAACCAAAATAGTGCCCAACCCGCTCCATCCACCCTCCCCAACCCGAAAGAGAAAAACACAGAGAAAAAGAAACCCAAAACAATGCACCAAACCAAAAATAGGCATAACATATCCACCGCAGTCCCCAATCGCCCATCCCGACCCTCAGTCTGTGTCCAGCCTCTCGGCCTGAACAAAGGCCCACGCCTCCTCTGGAGACTCAAAATAATGGTGCCGGTCCTTGTAGGTAACCCACAGTCGCGCCGGCTGCAACATGCAAAACTTCACCCCCTTCCTATGCAGCACCACCTTTGCTCGATTGTACCCGGCCCTCCTCTTCGCCACCTCCGCACTCCAGTCCTGATTTATCCGAACCTCCGCGTTCTCCCACCTGCTGCTCCTCTCCCTCTTGGCCCACCTGAGCACACTCCCGATCGACCAACCGATGGAACCGCACCATCACCGCCCGCGGAGGCTCGTTAGCCTTGGGCCTCCTCGCCAACACTTCCAGCTCCAGGGGCCCCTGGAAGGACCCCGCTCCCATCAGCGAGTTCAACATGGTGACCACATAGGCCCCCACGTCCGGCCCCTCCAGCAGGTGCAGAAACCGCAGATTCTTCCGCCTCGACCGATTCTCCATCTCCTCGAACCGCTCCTGCCATTTCTTGTGGAGCGCCTCGTGCGCCTCCATCTTTACCGCCAGGCCTAAGATCTTGTCCTCATTGTCAGAGGTCTTTTGTCGAGCCTCTCGGATCGCCACCCCCTGGGCCGTCTGTGTCTCCAGCAACTTATCAATAGAAGCCTTCATCGTCTCTAGCAGGTCCGTTTTAATCTCTCTGAGGCAGCGCTGGATACCCTCCTGTTGCTCCTCCGCCCACTGCCTCCACGCTGCCTGGTCTCCGCCGCCGCCATTTTGTCCTTCTTCCCTCCCTTCTTCTGTTCCACCACCACCTTTTTTGTCGCCCCGCTCCTAGTTAAAGCCATATACTGACGGGGAGCTATTATTAACTCCTTCCCACACCGGGAAACATCGCAAAAGTGCCCTTGGGGGCCCTGAAAAGAGCCCAAAAGTCCGTTTTTGTGTGAGCCGCCGAATGTGTGACTTAGCTCCGCATAGCCGCAACCGGAAGTCTCGAAAGGAAATCCTTTCGGCAGTATTCGCTTCACCAAACTGCCCCAAAATGTCTGTGGAAACTCCTGAAAAAGGGCTGAGAGTCAGTTCCAGACGGGAGCTGCCGAATGCGTGACCTACTCCTCCATGGCCACCACCGGAAGCCTCGTCCCCGCTTCTTCAGTGGCCTTGGTAGATCTTTTCACAGTTGTTCCCTCTGCTGCTAGAGTTCACCTTTAATAAAGGCCCTCAAGTCAGCTTGAAGCCTTTAAGCTTGCCCTTCCCCCGCCTGCATGCTGGAAGAGGCCCCTCTCTCCCCTGCAGTTACAGCCAAATCTTTTACTGTTTCTGCCAGGTCTGGTAACCAAGAGACATACCATTCCTTGGAGACACTGTCGGGGAATGTTGCAGTCTTCTTCCCACACCGGGAAATGTCAAACAAATGCCGTGGGGGCCCTGTAAAGAGCCCAAAAGTCCATTCCCAGCGGGAGCTACTGAATATGCGACCTAGCTCTGCATAGCCACACCCGGAAGTCCTCCACAGTAACTTCATTGAAGCCTACTTGTGACAATAAGCGATTTTCATTTTCATATTCAGTTCATCTGCCGTTTCTTTATTTCCTATTATTACTTCCCCAGCCACATTTTCCAGTGGTCTAATGTCTATTTTTGTCTCTCTCTTACCTTCTTTATATTAAAAAAAACTCTTTGTATCTTCTTTTATATTATTAGCTAGCTTGCACTCATATTTCATCTTCTCCCCCGTTATTGCTTTTTTAGTTGTCCTCTGCTCACTTTTAAAGGCTTCCCAATCCTCTGGCTTCCCACTAAATCTCACCACTTTGTATGCTTTTTCTTTTATGCTGTCCTTGACCTCCCTCGTCAGCCATGGATGCCTTATCCTCCCCTTAACATGTTTCCTCATCCGGATGAATTTCTTTTGTGCCTCCTGAATAACCCCCAAAATCTCCTGCCATTGCTGTTCCACTGTTTTCCCTGCTAGGCTCCTTTTCCAATCAACTCTGGCCAGCTCCTCCCTCGTGTCTTTGTAGTTACCCTTATTTAATTGTAATACTGTTACATTTGATTAGAGCTTCTCCCTCTCAATCCTATATCGCTCCTTGCTATCGATTTAACTTAATTCCTTACTCACAACGCAACCCTTCCCCCTTTGCCCAACTGACTGTCCTTTCAATAGGACATATATCCTTGGATATTTAGATCCCAGCCCTGATCCCCTTGCAGCCACGTCTCTGTGATGCCCACAACATCGTACCGGCCAATTTCAATGTGCACACAAGCTCATTTACCTTGTTCTGTATACCGCGCACATTTAGGTACAACACCCTCAGTGCTGCACTGACCACCACCCTTCTCACACTTGTCACCTTTTTTGCTCTGCCCGAGGGTGATGTTGTTCTCTTATTTTTGTTCTCTATTTCCCCTTCAGTTATTACACCTTCTAAGCTAATGCTCTCGTTCCCACACCCCTGCCATACTAGTTTAAATCCGACCGAGTGACTCTCGTAAACCTCCCAGCCAGGATATCGGTGCCCCTGCAGTTTAGATGCAACCCGTCCTTCTTGTACATGCCACACCTGCCCCGGAACAGATCCCAATGGTCCAGAACTCTGAAACCCTCACTCCTACACCACCAGTTAAGCCACGTATTTAGCTGCGTTATCCTCCTATTTCTAGCCTCACTGGCACGTGGCACAGGGAGTAATCCTGAGATTACAACCCTAGAGGTCCTGCTTTTTAGCTTACTGCCCAACTCCCTGAACCCCTTCTGCAGGGCCGCATCGCTCTTGCTATTAGTACCATTAGTACCTATATGCACTACGACCTCTGGCTGTTCAACCTTCCTCTTCAGGATTTCCTGGGTTCTGCATAGACAGAGTGGATAGTCAGAGGCTTTTCCCCAGGGTAGTGGGGTCAATTACTAGGGGGCATAGGTTTAAGGTGAGAGGGGCAAGGTTTAGAGTAGATGTACGAGGCAAGTTTCTTTACACAGAGGGTAGTGGGTGCCTGGAACTCGCTACCGGAGGAGGTGGTGGAAGCAGGGACGATAGTGACATTTAAGGGGCATCTTGACAAATACATGAATGGGATGGGAATAGAGGGATACGGACCCCGGAAGTGTAGAAGATTGTAGTTTAGTCGGGCAGCATGGTCGGCGCGGGCTTGGAGGGCCGAAGGACCTGTTCCTGTGCTGTACATTTCTTTGTTCTTTGTTTTGTACATCCTTGACCCTGGCACCAGGGAGATAAAATACCATCCTGGAGTCTCTTTCACGCCCACAGAAGCGCCAATCTGTGCCCCTTGAGTCCCCTGTGTCCAGTTCTGGTCGCCTCATTATAGGAAGGATGTAGATGCTTTGAAGAGGGTACAGAGGAGATTTACCAGGATGCTGCCTGGACTGGGGGGCATGTCTTATGAAGAAAGGTTGAGGGAGCTAGGGCTTTTCTCACTGGAGCGAAGAAGGAAGAGAGGTGTACAAGGTGATGAGAGGCATGGATAGAGAAGATAGCCAGAGACTTTTCCCCAGGGTGGAAATGGCTGTCACGAAGGGACATAACTTTAAGGTGATTGGAGGAAGATATAGGGGAGATGTCAGAGGTAGGTTCTTTACACATAGAGTGGTGGGTGTGTGGAATGCTGCCAGCAGAGGTGGCGGAGTCAGAGTCAGTAGGGACATTTTAACGACATTTAGATAGGCACATGGACAGAAGTAAATTGAAGAGGTGTAGGTTAGGTTGATCTTGGATGAGAATAAATGGTCGGCACAACATCGTGGGCTGAAGGGCCTGTACTGTACTGTACGGTTTTATGTTCTAACTCTCGCTCTCCTGCACTTTGCCCTCCCCTGCTGAGCAACAGAGCCAGTTGTGGTGCCACTGTTCTGGCTGCTGTTGTTTTCCCCGATAGGCTATCCCACCAACAGTATCCAAAACAGTATATCTGTTAGAGAGGGGGACAGGGGACTCCTGCACTGACTGCCTGTCCTTTCTAGTGGTCACCCATCAGTCTGCCGTCCCCCTGGGTGTGCAAAGGTATGCAGGGGCAGCTGGGGCTCGAACCAGCTGCCCCTCCATCCCAAGGTGAACCCTAGGCTCCTATGAGCACAGACCGGGGGGTGGAGGCACTGGGTGCCAAGCCAGACCTGACCCATGGAGTGGCGATGGTGGCCACCAGCTCCCCCAAGTTTCACCCCTCTTAATTAACCGCATCTCACAGCCAGCACACGGGACAGGCTGTGTATGTACCATCTACAAGGGAGCCCCGCGGGGCCCTTTGGCTCCAGAGCCCCCAAAAGACACCCGCCAGAGGATCACTGATGGCACTGGGGGAAGGGGGGGGGGGGGGGGGGGTTGGCGGGTGTACGGGGTTTGTACACCCCGTACAAACAGGAGTGGGGTTTGTACAGCACATTAAACACCTTTGCACAGCCGTTACGATGCCTCTGTCACTTCATTTCGCAATGTGGACCCTTTGCCCATCTCTCCAGGTATGTCCCCGGAGCTGTGTCCCATCCCCTGGGGGTTTGGATGTTGCGCGTGTGATGTTGCCTCCTGCAGTGTTCAAACACTGTCCAGCCATCAGGGTGTGATTGGGATGCTAGGCAATGACGTACACATGCTACATGGCCCGCCCACCCCCGAGAAAGGCATGTGTGAAGTGCTCACTTAACCACGATTGCCAATTCCCTATTAGCAATAGCCTTCAGCCGGGCAGCCAGAGGCCTCAGCAGTTGGTGGGGGTTATGGGTGGTCGTTGGGGCAGTCGGGCAGGGACAGGGGTTGCCACTGGATACATAATCCATGGGTGGTGGCATGGTGGTGCCATGAGCGGTTGCCCCCCCCCCACCCCCATGGTGGCCTCCGATTCCCAGATGAGGGTCACCCTCTGAGCACTGGAATGGCACCCCCGGGCTGTTTGCCGGTGAGCAAAGGTGGCTACTCACCTCCTCCCCTCCCCACAGATGCCATTTCACCAAGTTGACATTTTTCAGAAGGAGCACTTGCTGGGGAGGCCACAGAATGATGGGAGGGCGTTGGATATGGTGCGGCTCTTGCTAACTGTATGGAAATGGGGCTTAAGTGGTAATAATTGGTTTCTCACAACGCTATGGCGAGATCCCGATTTTGCCTACAAGAGCGGACCAGTTGCATCGCAAACTGCTGCCTCATGGCGTGGATCTCGTTTTTGGCCCCTCCCACTATTCACCGGCCTAGTTACGCGTGAGCAAGAGCGTAACGAGGTGGACGAATCGCGCCCTTAGAATTTGATGAGCTGAACTCAGAGATTGGGCCGCCATTTTGAAAGGGTGCACCGATCTGCAAGTGAACTTGTGGGTCCCCCACAATCCCCCCCCATGGGCAATGTCAACCCCCACAGCAATGGACACTCCCCACACCCTCCAAGCGAGGACACCACGATGCTGGCAAGTACCTCTGTCAGAAAAGGTGAAAGAAGTTTTTGTAACACTGAATGAACGTTACCAGTTCATAGCAACAGCAACTTTCCAGAGACTGATAAATAATATTATTTGTGGACTGAGTCACTGTAGAATATCACCAGATCATCAAAGTTAGGAGGAGCACTTACAACATCTGAAAGAATTGTTCATCACCTACATGAGCTAATTTGGTGTGTCTGTAGAGAGTTTGTGCATTCTCCCAGTATCTGCATGGGTCTCACTCCCACAACCCAAAAGATGTGCAGGGTAGGTGGATAGGTCATGCTAAATTGCCCCTTAATCGGAAAATAAAATAATTGGATACTCTAAATTTAATTTTAAAATGAGCTAATTTGGTGGTGAACTTAGCTAAAAGCGAATTTGCAAAAGTACAAGCCACATATTTAGGCCATACTATTGGACATCGTCAGATGTCCCCACAAGATGCAAAAATAAGGACAATTACCAAATTTCCGGTGCCAACGAAATGGGAAGAACAAGAACAAAGAACAAAGAAATGTACAGCACAGGAACAGGCCCTTCGGCCCTCCAAGCCCGCGCCGACCATGCTGCCCGATTAAATTACAATCTTCTACACTTCCTGGGTCCGTATCCCTCTATTCCCATCTTATTCATGTATTTGTCAAGATGCCCCTTAAACGTCACTATCGTCCCTGCTTCCACCACCTCCTCCGGTAGCGAGTTCCAGGCACCCACTACTCTCTGCGTAAAAAACTTGCCTCGTACATCTACTCTAAACCTTGCCCCTCTCACCTTAAACCTATGCCCCCTAGTAATTGACCCCTCTACCCCGGGGAAAAGCCTCTGACTATCCACTCTGTCTATGCCCCTCATAATTTTGTAGACCTCTATCAGGTCGCCCCTCAACCTCCTTCGTTCCAGTGAGAACAAACTGAGTTTATAGCTACCAGGCAACATTCTGGTAAATCTCTTCTGCACCCTCTCTAAAGCCTCCACATCCTTCTGGTAGTGTGACGACCAGAATTGAACACTATACTCCAAGTGTGGCCTAACTAAGGTTCTATACAGCTGCAACATGACTTGCCAATTCTTATACTCAATGCCCGGGCCAATGAAGGCAAGCATGCCGTATGCCTTCTTGACTACCTTCTCCACCTGTGTTATCCCTTTCAGTGACCTGTGGACCTGTACTCCTCGATCTCTTTGACTTTCAATACTCTTGAGGGTTCTACCATTCACTGTATATTCCTACCTGCATTAGACCTTCCAAAATGCATTACCTCACATTTGTCTGGATTAAACTCCATCTGCCATCTCTCCGCCCAAGTCTCCAAACAATCTAAATCCTGCTATATCCTCTGACAGTCCTCATCACTATCCGCAATTCCACCAACCTTTGTGACGTCTGCAAACTTACTAATCAGACCAGTTACATTTTCCTCCAAATCATTTATATATACTACAAACAGCAAAGGTCCCAGCACTGATCCCTGTGGAACGTCACTGGTCACAGCCCTCCAATTAGAAAAGCATCCTTCCATTGCTACTCTCTGCCTTTTATGACCTAGCCAGTTCTGTATCCACCTTGCCAGCTCACCCCTGATCCCGTGTGACTTCACCTTTTGTACTAGTCTACCATGAGGGACCTTGTCAAAGGCCTTACTGAAGTCCATATAGACAACATCCACTACCCTACCTGCATCAATCATCTTAGTGACCTCCTTGAAAAACTCTATCAAGTTAGTGAGACACGACCTCCCCTTCACAAAACCATGCTGCCTCTCACTAATACGTCCATTTGCTTCCAAATGGGAGTAGATCCTGTCTCGAAGAATTCTCTCCAGTAATTTCCCTACCACTGAAGTAAGGCTCACCGGCCTGTAGTTCCCTGGATTATCCTTGCTACCCTTCTTAAACAGAGGAACAACATTGGCTATTCTCCAGTCCTCCGGGACATCACCTGAAAACAGTGAGGATCCAAAGATTTCTGTCAAGGCCTCAGCAATTTCCTCTCCAGCCTCCTTCAGTATTCTGGGGTAGATCCCATCAGGCCCTGGGGACTTATCTACCTTAATATTTTTTAAGACACTCAACACCTCGTCTTTTTGGATCTCAATGTGACCCAGGCTATCTACACACCCTTCTCCAGACTCAACATCTACCAATTTCTTCTCTTTGGTGAATACTGATGCAAAGTATTCATTTAATTTCCTCTGGCTCCACACATAGATTCCCTTGCCTATCCTTCAGTGGGCCAACTCTTTCCCTGGCTACCCTCTTGCTTTTTATGTACGTGTAAAAAGCCTTGGGATTTTCCTTTACCCTATTTGCCAATGACTTTTCGTGACCCCTTCTAGCCCTCCTGACTCCTTGCTTAAGTTCCTTCCTACTTTCCTTATATTCCACACAGGCTTCGTCTGTTCCCAGCCTTTTAGCCCTGACAAATGCCTCCTTTTTCTTTTTGACGAGGCCTACAATGTCTCTCGTTATCCAAGGTTCCCGAAAATTGCCGTATTTATCCTTCTTCCTCACAGGAACATGCCGGTCCTGAATTCCTTTCAACTGACACTTGAAAGCCTCCCACATGTCAGATGTTGATTTGCCCTCAAACATCCACCCCCAATCTATGTTCTTCAGTTCCCGCCTAATATTGGTATAATTAGCCTTCCCCCAATTTAGCACATTCACCCTCGGACCACTCTTATCCTTGTCCACCAGCACTTTAAAACTTACTGAATTGTGGTCACTGTTCCCGAAATACTCCCCTACTGAAACATCTACCACCTGGCCGGGCTCATTCCCCAATACCAGGTCCAGTACCGCCCCTTCCCTAGTTGGACTGTCTACATATTGTTTTAAGAAGCCCTCCTGGATGCTCCTTACAAACTCCGCCCCGTCTAAGCCCCTGGCACAAAGTGAGTCCCAGTCAATATTGGGGAAGTTGAAGTCTCCCATCACCACAACCCTGTTGTTTTTACTCTTTTCCAAAATCTGTCTACCTATCTGCTCCTCTATCTCTCGCTGGCTGTTGGGAGGCCTGTAGTAAACCCCCAACATTGTGACTGCACCCTTCTTATTCCTGATCTCTACCCATATAGCCTCACTGCCCTCTGAGGTGTCCTCCCGCAGTACAGCTGTGATATTCTCCCTAACCAGTAGCGCATTCCGCCACCCCTTTTACATCCCCCTCTATCCCGCCTGAAACATCTAAATTCTGGAACGTTTAGCTGCCAATCCTGCCCTTCCCTCAACCAGGTCTCTGTAATGGCAACAACATCATAGTTCCAAGTACTAATCCAAGCTCTAAGTTCATCTGCCTTACCCGTAATACTTCTTGCATTAAAACATATGCACTTCAGGCCACCAGACCCGCTGTGTTCAGCAACTTCTCCCTGTCTGCTCTGCCTCAGAGCCACACTGTCCCTATTCCCTAGTTCTCCCTCAATGCTCTCCCCTTCTGACCTATTGCTCCCGTGCCCACCCCCCTGCCATACTAGTTTAAACCCTCCCGTGTGACACTAGCAAACCTCGCGGCCAGAATATTTATGCCTCTCCAGTTTAGATGCAACCCGTCCTTCTTATATAGGTCACACCTGCCCCGGAAGAGCTCCCAGTGGTCCAGATAACGGAAACCCTCCCCTCCTACACCAGCTGTTTAGCCACGTGTTTAGCTGCTCTATCTTCCTATTTCTAGCCTCACTGGCACGTGGCACAGGGAGTAATCCTGAGATTACAACCCTAGAGGTCCTGTCTTTTAACTTTCTGCCTAGCTCCCTGAACTCCTGCTGCAGGACATCATGCCCCTTCCTGCCTATGTCGTTAGTACCAATATGTACAACGACCTCTGCCTGTTTGCCCTCCCCCTTCAGGATGCCCTCTACCCGTTCGAAGACATCCTGGACCCTGGCACCAGGGAGGCAACATACCATCCTGGAGTCTCTTTCACGTCCACAGAAATGCCTATCTGTGCCCCTGACTATAGAGTCCCCTATTACTATTGCTCTTCTGCGCTTTGATCCTCCCTTCTGAACATCAGAGCCAGCCGTGGTGCCACTGCTCTGGCTGCTGCTGTTTTCCCCTGATAGGCTATTCCCCCCCGACAGTATCCAAAGGGGTATACCTGTTCGAGAGGGGGACAACCACAGGGGAAGTTTTACAATTTCTGGGCATGAGCGGATTCTACTGCAAACTTGTGCCAAATTTTTACAGCATGGTTCTTCCATTAATTGAACTCTTAAATAAGAATAAGAGGTTTGACTGGACATTAGAGTACTAAAATGCATTCATAAATCTCAACCTGTGTTCACAACAGTGCCAGGTTTGCAACACCAAATTAGGCCAAAGTTTAAATCAGCTATTGATGGGGCGGCAAGTTGGCACAGTGGTTGGCACTGCTGCCTCACAGCTCCAGGGTCCCAGGTTCAATTCCGGCCTCAGCTGACCATCTGTGTGGAGGAGTTTGCACTTTCTCCCTGTGTCTGCGTGGGTTTCCTCCGGGTGCCTCAGTTTCCTCCCACAGTCCAAAGATGTGCAGGTTAGGTGGATTGGCCATGCAAAATTGTCCCTTAGTGTCCAAAAGGTTAGGTAGGGTTAGAGGGATAGGGTGGAGGCTTAAGCAGGCTGCTCTTTCTAAGGGCCGGTGCAGACTTGATGGGCTGAATTCATGGCCTCCTTCTGCACTGTAAATTCAATGATTCTATAATTCTAAATAATACTGGTATTCATGCTGTAATATTGCAAGACGGTGACACAGGTACTGAAAAGCCGTTGGGATATTTTTCAAGCAAGCTAAAAATATTCATCAACAGAAATACTCTACCATCGAGAATGCAACACTGAGTTTGGTATTGGCACTGCAACATTTTGAAATTTATATTGTCAACATTTCATTTCATAAGAAAACATCATTTGCACTAACTACAATTCATTCCGATTTTCGGGAAAGTTTTGAGACCAGAGTGCCACTCAATTGAGTCTATTCCCATAATTATTTAACATAAAAATTATACATGTGGCTGAATTAGAGAACATAATTACAGAAGAATTATAAAGGGTTTAAGATGTAAAGAAGATGGGACTTCAGTGGCGGCATAGAGGAGGTCGTCGCACATAAGGTAGCTCCCACCTGGGTCCTTGTTTTTTGGTCCTTTTCACCAGGTTCCCGGGGAATTTAGTGACAAACCCAGCCCATCTAATTGTATAAGGACTCTTCTCCCCGGAAGTATGTCAAAAGTTACAAAAAAGGTTGGTGGCAAGAAGGCAATGGGTGATAATCCTTCAACGGAGCCAGTGAGTTTGCATGGATCATTGAGAGGGAAGATGGCGGAGACAGCCCCGGCAGGTGTGACCACTCCTATTCCTCTGGAAACGCTGACTGGGGTGTGGGCGCAAGAGTTTGAACAGCAATTTGAGAAACACTTTGATAAGCAAGGTGTTATAACCGTACAGGAAGCCCAGGCATCTGCACCCTCCCTGTGGCCTCTCTCAAGAAGAATTTATCCTGATGAGGAAAGAGGGGGCTACCCCCCTTTTCCTAGGACTGCTGGGACATAAACACCCCGCCCCGGGTGTGGGAGATCCTTCGGGGAGTAGGAGGTGTAAATAGCAAGGCGAATAAATCAAAACTTTTCTACAGTCATTGCTTCAGAGTGGTTGCTTGCCTGAGACTTCATGCAAGAGACATGATGATGGAAATTCTCAACAAGTCAATTGAGGAGGCACTTGGCCCAATTCGGGACAAGCTGGGAAACCCTTGGAGGCTGTGAGGGAACATAATAATAGTAATCTTTATTAGTGTCACAAGAGAGGTGCTGAGTCACGGCATAGCAACCAAATCACCGAGTTGGAAGCTGAGATTCTGCTAGTTGAGAGAAAAAAACCTGAGGGAAAAGGGGAATGACCTGGAGAATAGGTTCAGGACCAAAGAGAAAATGCTGGAAAATCTCAGCAGGTCTGGCAGCATCTGTAGGGCGAGGAAAGATTTAACGTTTCAAATCCAGGTGACCCTCTGTCAAAGAAAGTGGGAAATATTTATACTGTGGAGTGAAAAGAGCGTGCTCTTTTCTCTCCCTACAGGTGCTGCCAGACCTGCTGAGATTTTCCAGCATTTTCTCTTTGGTTTTAGATTCCAGTGTTGCAGGGAAAAAAGTCAACCTGAATCAGAAGTTTGAATCGCAAGACAGGGTTTATTGTCTGAAGCTCCAGGGAGAACAGCGGGCCGGAGTTAAAAGACAGCACGGTCCACACTGAACTCAAAGTACATACAGAAAGGCTTCATCTTATATAATACAGATTTCTTACAAGTTTTGGCGGGCTTTTGGGTTAATGCACATTTACAGTTTTACCCTGCAGACATGATTCTTGGCAGGCTTATTCATGAAGGGATTATCGTAGGTTAGTTTCAGTGGGCCATTACCAGTTCCCACTTCACAGCCCATTCATTCATGATTTCATTCATTCATAGTTTTTGCGGGCTTCCTGGCTCTGACGTCAATACCATGCTTTTAATAGGATTTATTTAGGTTCACAATAGAGCTCCCTTTAACTAGATCAAATGGTGATGGCTTTTGGCTGGCGGTTGAGATATGTTCCGGGTTTCATAACGAGGTGTTAAATGCAGGCTTTGTATTGATTGGGAATACTTTATTGTCCTGATAGGATCTGTGTCTGTGCTTTTTAAGTGTGGTCTTTCTGTGCTACCCATCTGATTTAACCCTTTGCCTGCCTGTTTCTGACACAGTGTCAGCCATGATTTATGGTCTTGATCCGTTGTCCCGAATTTTCCCCCTTACACCAGCATCCACTGTAATTTGCTTTTATTTGAACAGGTTGAGGAGACAGACCCTCAGAATTGTGGGGTTGTCGGAGGGGGTGGAGGGCCCGAAACCGACTGAGTACTTTTCTAGGATGTTCGCATGTCTGTATCGACTCTCACAAACTTCTACAGATGTGCCACAGAGCATCCTATCCAGCTGCATCACAGCTTGGTATGGCAACTGCTCTGTCCAAGATCGCAAGAAACTGCAGCGTGGTGAACTCAGCCCAATCCATCACACAAGCTTGCCACCCGCACATTGATTCTGTATACACCTCCCACTGCCTCAGAAAGGCAGACAGCATTGTCAGAGACCCCTCACACCCAGGCTTTGCACTCTTCCAGACCCTTTCATCAGACAGAAGATACAGAAGTCTGAAGACCCGCACATCCAGACATAGGAACAGCTTCTTTCCCACAGCTACTAGACTCAAACACACTCCCTTGGACTGATCTGGTCCCTGTAAGAACACTACTCACGACGCCCTATGCTGCTCTTGTTTGGCCTTGTTCCGCATTGTAACCAATACTATTTGTTGATGCACCACTGTTAGTGTGCTCTGTCGATTGTTCTTTTGTCTCCTATGTATGTACTGTATATGTTCCCTTGGCCGCAGGAAAATACTTTTCACTGTACTTCAGTACATGTGACAATAAATACCAATCATCAATTATCATCAATCAAGCTGGTGGGATGGGAATGGCAGATGTCCTTTTCAGAGTTGGATAGGGCACACCGAACTCTCCGGCAAAAGCCCTGGGTGCACAAACCACCAAGGGAGGTAGTCGTTAGATTGTACAGCTTCCAGGAGAAGGATTGGGTCTTGAAATGGGCCAAAGAGAATCAAGATTCAAGGTGGGACGGGAGCACCATCTGGACATACCAGGACGCTAGAGCGGAGTTGGCGAAGAGGCAAACAGCCTTTAATAAAGCAAAGATCAGTGCTATACAAGAGCAGAGTGAGGTTTGGAGTGGTATACCTGACGAGGCTGAGAGTTAAGTTTGGGTCAAAAGACTATTTTTTCAAAACATCAGAGGAGGCAGAGGCTTTTGTCAAGGAGCGAGGACTTGCACTTAATTAAAAAGTTTTGTTTGGGATGTTTTGAGTATGTTGTATGGTGGGGGATGAGTGGGCCAATGTTGTTGGGGGGCACTGGTTCAGGTAACAGTATGGAAAATACATGGCCCTCGGTAGGAAGTTAAGCATTGCAAGGGTGTTGGATTTTGTTATCCATTTGCAGCGGAGGCAGGCTAGGGAGCCTTCTTTTTTCTTTGAGTGTACACTCTGGGCAGGGTACCTCACTTGCAGGAAATTAACTAGTGAACAGGAGCGAGGCTGCAGCCTGCTGGACCTGTTTAGATGGAATTCGATGATTTTGGCTTGTTTGTTTGGTGGGGGTAGGGGGCTGGTGAGGAAGGGGTATTGTTCTCTGGTAGGCAATGTGCAGGCTTATTTGGTGGGGATGGGGGGGGGGGTGAAAGAGATCTGACGGTGATATGGGGTTTTTCTTTGTCGTGCCTTTGAGTAGGGTGGGTGGCCATCTTAGGTGGGCCTTGGAACCAGGTATTTGGGGTACGGTTATGACATTCCTTCACGGCGGAAATGGCTGACTCTGGGTTGGGGGGGGGGGAATGAGAGGCCCCAATTCGACTGGTCACTTGGAACACAAGGAGTTTAGGAGGTCCGATAAAAAGGTCAAGAGCTTTCTCGCACCTGAAGAATTTATAGGCTGATGTGGTGCTTTTGCAGCTGACCCACTTGTGGGTGATGGACGAGACCAGGCTTCAGAGGGGGTGGGTGAGCCAGGTATTTCATTCAGCTTATAATTAACAAACGGGTCCATTTTTTGACGGACAAGGTTGTGGCGGATCATGGTGGTAGGTGTTTGATGGTCACTGGGTCACTGGCAGGCAAGGTAGTGATACTGCTAAAAGTATATGCCCCAAATTGGGATGATGTTGCATTTATAAGGAAGCTGTTGGCCTCCATATCAGACCTAAACACGCACCAGCTGATTCTGGGGGAAGATTAAAATTGTGTGTTAGACCCAAGATTTGATCCTTCTAAACCAAAGTCGTTGGCCTCTTCGGGGGTGGTAAAGGCGCTATATTGGTGTTTATGGAAGAAACAGGGGGCAGACCCGTGCAGGCTCATGCTTGGGTAAGGAATTCTCCTTCTTTTCCCCAGTGCATATGGTATAGAACATAGAACGATACAGCGCAGTACAGGCCCTTCGGCCCTCGATGTTGCACCGAAACAAAAGCCATCGAACCTACACTATGCCATTATCATCCATATGCTTATCCAATAAACTTTTAAATGCCCTCAATGTTGGCGAGTTCACTACTGTTGCCGGTAGGGCATTCCACGGCCTCACTACTCGGCGTAAAGAACCTACCTCTGACCTCTGTCCTATATCTATTACCCCTCAGTTTAAAGCTATGTCCCCTCGTGCCAGCCATTTCCATCCGCGGGAGAAGGCTCTCACTGTCCACCTTATCTAACCCCCTGATCATTTTGTATGCCTCTATTAAGTCTCCTCTTAACCTTCTTCTCTCCAACAAAAACAACCTCAAGTCCATCAGCCTTTCCTCATAAGATTTTCCCTCCATACCAGGCAACATCCTGGTAAATCTCCTCTGCACCCGCTCCAAAGCCTCCACATCCTTCCTATAATGCGGTGACCAGAACTGTACGCAATACTCCAAATGCGGCCGTACCAGAGTTTTGTACAGCTGCAACATGACCTCCTGACTCCGGAACTCAATCCCTCTACCAATACAGGCCAACACTCCATAGGCCTTCTTCACAACCCTATCAACCTGGGTGGCAACTTTCAGGGATCTATGTACATGGACACCTAGATCCCTCTGCTCATCCACACTTCCAAGAACTTTACCATTAGCCAAATATTCCGCATTCCTGTTATTCCTTCCAAAGTGAATCACCTCACACTTCTCTACATTAAACTCCATTTGCCACCTCTCAGCCCAGCTCTGCAGCTTATCGGTGTCCCTCTGTAACCTGCTACATCCTTCCTCACTGTCGACAACACCACCGACTTTAGTGTCGTCTGCAAATTTACTCACCCACCCTTCTGCGCCTTCCTCAGGTCATTGATAAAAATGACAAACAGCAACGGCCCCAGAACAGATCCTTGTGGTACGCCACTTGTAACTGAACTCCATTCTGAACATTTCCCATCAACCACCACCCTCTGTCTTCTTTCAGCTAGCCAATTTCTGATCCATATCTCTAAATCACCCTCAATCCCCAGCCTCCGTATTTTCTGCAATAGCCTACCGTGGGGAACCTTATCAAACGCTTTACTGAAATCCATATACACCACATCAACTGCTCTACCCTCGTCTACCTGTTCAGTCACCTTCTCAAAGAACTCGATAAGGTTTGTGAGGCATGACCTACCCTTTACAAAGCCATGCTGACTATCCCTGATCATGTTATTCCTATCTAGATGATTATAAATCTTGTCTCTTATAATCCTCTCCAAGACTTTACCCACTACAGACGTGAGGCTCACCGGTCTATAGTTGCCGGGGTTGTCTCTGCTCCCCTTCTTGAACAACGGGACCACATTTGCTATCCTCCAGTCCTCTGGCACTATTCCTGTAGCCAATGATGACATAAAAATCAAAGCCAAAGGTCCAGCAATCTCTTCCCTGGCCTGCCAGAGAATCCTAGGATAAATCCCATCTGGCCCCGGGGACTTATCTATTTTCAGCCTGTCCAGAATTGCCAACACCTCTTCCCTACGTACCTCAATGCCATCTATTCTAATAGCCTGGGTCTCAGCATTCTCCTCCACAACATTATCTTTTTCCTGAGTGAATACTGACGAAAAATATTCATTTAGTATCTCGCCTATCTCTTCAGACTCCACACACAACTTCCCATCCGTGTCCTTGACTGGTCCTACTCTTACCCTAGTCATTCGCTTATTCCTGACATACCTATAGAAAGCTTTTGGGTTTTCCTTGATCCTACCTGCCAAATACTTCTCATGTCCCCCCCTTGCTCGTCTTAGCTCTCTCTTTAGATCCTTCCTCGCTACCTTGTAACTATCCATCGCCCCAACTGAAACTTCACACCTCATCTTCACATAGGCCTCCTTCCTATCCAGTTGCAGATTAAGCAACTTGAACATGAAAAAGTACTAAAGCAGCTTGAATATGCAATGAGAGAAAAAGAGAGAGAAAGGGAGATCAGATCAGGGAAAAATAAGAGAGAGAAGAAACAACAAAAGAAAGAATAGCCTTAGCAGAACAAAAAGAAAGAGAAAGAGAGGTACAGATCAGAGAAAAAGAAAGAGAGAAAGAGATAGGAAAAAGAAAAGGAGAGAGAGGAAAGGGAAAAAGAGAGAGAGTTTGAACTTCAGAAAATGGCCATGAAACATGACAGTCAGTTAAAATTGGCGGATGGAAAGAAAAACGTACAGTCTGAGGTGAGTGATGAGGATAATGAGCTTGAGCGTCATAGTCAAAGACTTGATGGGGATCTATTTAAATATGTCAATGCAGTGCCAAGGTTTAATGAGAAGGAGGTAGAAGCCTTTTTCATTTCATTTGAGAATGTAGCTAAACAAATGAACTGGCCACAGGACATGTGGGTATTACTGATTCAAACAAAGCTGGTAGGTAGGGCTAGTGAAGTGTTTGCATCACTACCGGAGGAGATATATGGGACGTATGAGGAGGTGAAAAAAATCCATCTTGCGTGCATATGAACTAGTGCCTGAAGCCTACAGACAAAGGTTTAGAAATTTAAGGAAGGAACCTGGTCAAACATGCATGGGGTTTGAAAGGATCAAACAGAGTAATTTTGAAATGTGGATAATGGCTTTGAAAATGGACCAAATGCATGAAGCTCTCAGAGAAATTATACTTTTGGAGGAGTTTAAAAATTCAATTCCTGATGTAGTGAGAACTCATGTGGAAGAGCAGATGGTTAAAACTGCGAGGTTAGCAGCAGAAATAGCAGATGATTATGAATTAGTTCATAAATCAAAGTTTGGTTTACGACATCAGTTTCAGCCTGTGAGGGATAGAAACTGGGGACATGAAAAATACTCAAGTGGTAAAGGTAAAGGAGATCTAATGGGAGATAATAAGGAGAGTGTACCTCAAATTAAAAAGGAAATCCAGGAGGGTGGAAGAGACATGCAAGTTTCAAATGTTTTCACTGTAATAAACTAGGCCATGTAAAGTCACAGTGTTGGGTGGTTGAAGAAAAGCATTGGGAAGGCTGATGTGGTAAAACAGGATAAGACAGTGGGGTTTGTTAAAGTGGTAAAGGAAAGCCCAAGTGAAGCGAAGAAGGTGCAAAAGAATGTACAGCCTGATCAAGAGGTGATTGATAAGAAGGTGCTAGATCTCTGTAAAGAATTTACTTGTGTGGGTAAAGTTTACTCATGTGTATCAGAAGGAGCAGGTAAAAAAGACACAATTTTAAGAGATACGGGAGCGAGTCAATCTTTAATGGTAAGAGATGAGGAGTTATGTAGTTTGGGAAGAATGTTGCCAGAGAAGGTGGTAATATGTGGAATTCAGGGTGAAAAGAGTAGTGTTCCATTATATAAGGCAAGGTTGGAAAGTCCAGTGAAGAGTGGTGAAGTGGTAGTAGGAGTAATAGAGAAACTATCTTGTCCAGGAATACAGTTTATCTTGGGTAATGATATAGCTGGATCGCAGGTGGGAGTGATGCCTATTGTGGTTCATAAGCCAGAGGAAAATCAGACAACTGACGAGTATCCTTGGATTTTTCCGGATTATGTAGTAACAAGGTCGCAAAGTCACAGGTTAAGACAAGAGGAGAAATCAAAGAGTGAAGATAAAGTTGAAGTGCAATTATCAGAAACGACTTTTGGCCAGATGGTTGAAAAAGAATAAGAACAGTTGGAGGATGAGGCGGATATTTTTAGGTCAGGAAAATTGGCGGAGTTACAACAGAAAGATATAGAAATAAAACATGTATCAGAAAGCATACACGGAAGAGCAATGTGAGTGTGTACTGGAGTGTTATTACCGTAAAAATGATGTCTTGATGAGAAAATGGAGACCTTTACATATGCAGGCGGATGAAAAGTGGGCAGAAGTTCATCAAGTAGTATTGCCGGTAGGGTTTTAGAAAGCAGGTGTTGCGAGTAGCACGAGGTACCAGTGGGAGGTCATTTGGGAATATGGAAAACTCAAGCTAAAATACAAAATCATTTTTGTTGGCCTGGACTACATAAAGATGTAGTTAAATTTTATCGATCATGTCACACATGTCAAGTGATCGCGAAACCTCAAGCAGTGATAAAACCAGCGCCCTTAATAACCATTCCAGCATTTGAGGAACCTTTTACAAGGGTCTTAATTGATTGCATAGGACTGCTCCCTAAAACAAAAAGTGGGGATCAATATCTTTTGACTATAATGGATGTGTCTACTCAGTTTCCAGAGGCCATTCCAGTACATAACATTACAGCTAAAAAGATTGTGGAGGAGTTACTTAAATTCTTTATGAGATATGGGCTACCCACAGAAATACAATCGGATCAAGGATCAAATTTTACCTCAAGGTTACTTAAAGAAGTTATGGATAGCTTACGAATAAAACAATTTAAATCAACTGCATACCATCCAGAATCGCAGGAAGCATTAGAAATGTGGCAAGACAATGTTGAGAGCTTATTGTCACGATTATCTAGAGGATTGGGATAAAGGAATTCCATTCGTACGGTTTGCAATTAGGGATGCACCTAATGAATCAGCAAATTCAGTCCTTTTGAACTAATTTTTGGTTATGAGGTAAGAGTATCTCTTAAATTGATTATGGAAAAATTGGTGAGTGAGAAATCGGAACTTACATTATTGGATTACGTGTCAAATTTTAGGGAACGATTAAATAGAGCAGGGGAATTGGCTTGACAACATTTAAAGGTTGCACAGCATGTGATGAAACGGGTAGTGGACAAGAAATCCAAAGTTCGCAATTTTGCCAGTGGAGATGAAGTTTTAGTATTGTTACCAATGGTAGGTGAACCATTTTTTAAAAATATGTTTATTAAGGTATTTGAAATTTTTTATGAAAGTAACATAGACAATGACATCAACATGGTATAACAAACATTCCCCCCCCCCCCCCATCTCAATCTTCACACACCCCAACCATAAAGCAACAATCCGTGCCCCCCCCCCCCCCCCGCCCCCACCCCACCCCCCCCAATTGGAATACTGCATCTGCTGACATTTTAATTTTCCCCGAGAAAGTCGACGAACGGCTGCCACATCCGGGTGAACCCAACTATTGACCCTCTTCAGGCGAACTTTATTTTCTCGAGACGGAGAAACCCAGCCATGTCACGAACCCAGGTCTCTGCACACTTAGAGTCCCTCCACATTAACAAGATCCGTCTCCGGGCTACCAGGGAGGCAAAGGCCAAGATGTCAGCCTCTTTCGCCCCCTGAAGTCCTGGCTCTTCCGACACTCCAAAGATCGCTACCTCCGGTCTCGGCACCACCCGTGTTTTAGCACCGTGGACATTGCCTTAGCAAAACCCTGCCAAAACCGTCTAAGCTTCGGGCATGCCCAAAACATGTGGACATGATTTGCTGGGCTTCCCGCGCACACTTATCTTCTACCCTGAAAAACCTGCTCATCCTAGCCGGTCATGTGTGCCCGGTGGACTACCTTAAATTGTATCAGCCTGAGTCTGGCACATGATGAGGAGGTATTAACCCTGATTAGGGCATCCGCCCATAGACCCGCCTCTATTTCTCTCCTAGCTTGTCTTCCTACTTGCCCTTAAGCTCCTCCACCGGAGTTTCCTCCGCCTCCGAAAGCTCCTTCCCCTCTCCCACCCAGGTACTGGAGACCACTCTGTCCTGTATCCCCCGTGGCGGCAGCAGCAGAAAGGCCAGCACCTGTTTTCTCAGGAAGTCTCGCACCTGCAAATACCTAAACCCGTTCCCTGCTGGCAATTCAAATTTATCCTCCAAGGCTTTCAACTGGGAAAGCTCCCAGATCCCCCATCCTTCTAATTCCTGCCCTTTACCAACTCCGGAACCCATCGTCTAGCCTATCCAGTACAAACTGCTGATTATAAATCAGGGTCCAAACCGATGCTCCCTCCATTCTCTTATATCTCCTCCATTGCCCCCAGATTCTCAGAGCCGCCGCCGCCACCACTACTGGACTTGTCGAGTATCGGGCCAGCGAGAACGGAAGAGGTGCCGTTATCGGTGCTCCCAAACTTGTGTCTTTGCATGACGCCGCCTCCATCCGCTCCTATGCCGACCCCTCCCCACTATCCACTTCCGAATCATGGCTATATTAGCCGCCCAGTAGTAATTGCCAAAGTTCGGCAGCGCCAACCCACCCTCCCCCGACTGCACTCCAGCAACACTTTCTTCACTCGCGGGGTTTTACCCGCCCACACAAAGCCCAAAATAACCTAATCCAATTTTCCATACACCGGAGGGGGATTTCTCCTTACTGTCTCACTCTTCACCGATTTATCCCATAAAATCCAGGGAAAAACGGGGGAAAAAGGTCCAAACGTCCGTCACAGGCGGGAGCTATCAAATGTACAACCTACTCCTCCATGGCCGCCACCAGATGTCTCGGTAGGTGAACCTTTAAAAGCAAGGTTTTGTTGACCTTATCAGATTGAATGGAAATTAAGTGAAGTGAATTATGTGGTAAAAACACCAGACAAGGAAAACTCACCGAGTGGTGCTTTGAAAGGGAAGGAGAGAAAAAGGAGGCTTTAATGAGTTTAACTCAAAAGTGACGAACCAAATCTAGATGGCTTTGAATTTCACATACCTCAAATTAACTTGTAAAACGAGGATGTTCTTAAAAATTGGGATAAATTGTTGCGTTACCTTCCAGAGGAAAAACGGACTGACCTGAAAGAGTTATTAAAATCACATGGGCAAGTTTGTGGAGATAAACTGGGAAGCACTAAAATGGCTATACATGATGTAGATGTGAGAAATGCTGTTTCAATTAAACAATATCCATATAGACTTAACCCTTTAAAATTGGCACAGGTTAACAAAGAGATTTAAAGTATGCTTTAAAATGGCATAATTGAAGTCGGTTGCAGCCAATGGAGTTCACCCATAGTGAGGGTACCAAAACCAGACGGTACCCAACGGTTGTGTCTGGACTATAGAAATTTTAATGCAGTTACAAGAACAGACTCTTATCCTATCCCACATTTGGAGGATTGCATTGAGAAAGTAGGACAATCAGCTTTTATTTCCAAACTGGATTTACTTAAAGGTAAAAGATAAAGGCAGGTACCTTTATCCGACAGGGCGAAGGAGATTTCAGCTTTTGTGACTCCAGATGGTATATACCAATTCAAAGTTATGACATTTGGCTTGAAAAACGCCCCAGCCACATTTCAACGGTTAACTAACAAATTTGTTTCAGGATTACCCAATTGTGCAGTAATTTTCAGCCAGACATGGAGAGAATATTTAAAACATCTGATGGGAGTTATTCGATCGACTTCAGGAGGCGGGTTTGGTGGTAAACCTAGCCAAAGGTGAATTTGGAAAAGCCCAAGTCACTTTCCTTGGCCATACAATCTGATAGGGTCGAATGGTCACACGGGATGTGAAAACAAAAGTTATTGGGGAGTTTCCAATACCCTCGACACGAAGGGAAATAATGCGATTTCTTGGCATGAGTGGATTCCACCGGAAATTTGTGACAACTTTTTGCAGCGTGGTTGCTCCACTGATGGACTTGCTGAAGAAACGTCGAAGATTTCGTGGACAGCGGAGTTTTAACAGGCATTTGACTGCCTGAAAGTTGTGATAACCAATGCTCCTGTGTTGGAAAATTACAAGGGACTCTGCAATCAGATTGAACTAAAGTATCTGACTTTAAAGAGAAATGCCAAGGTGTAGAGAAATGGATGGATCATGCAGAGACCTTCTTGTCCAAAGAGACTGTCAATCGAGAAGGATTCCAGTTGGAGGAAGAAGAACAAAAATGGACTCTGTTATTATCAAATGTTTGCGTATTTTGTTTTGTTAAAAAAAACGTATATTCATTGTCCATATTTCTTAAAGGAAAGTGAAAAGGTGAAAAATGAAACCATCTTGAGGTTGATGGGTTTTTTTTTCTTGGGGGGAGGTGTCATGTAAGAGTTCCTTTAAAAAATGGGTGTTATCGAATAGCTGTAGTGGGTGTACCTTTAAGAAATGGGTGTTTATTAGATAGCTGCAGTGATGTCAGAGAGTAGGTGGAGCTAGGCTGTCTGTCCGCTTTTACTTTGCTTTGGGCTCGCAGCTCAGGGTGTGTTTAGTTTTGTTTTAGATTTGGAGAAGCTGCAGTCACAGCAAGATGTGTGTGAATCTCTGCAAGCTAAAGAATGTTCATTTGGTGATTTCAAAGTGGTAACTGCTCTCAGTAGAGAAGTTAAACCTTATGTCTTTCTGTAAAAAGGGTTCTTTTTTGTTTTATGCATGTTGCAAGGAAAGATTAAGAGTTACTTCTAGAGTACTGTATCCTTTGGGGTATTTATTGGTGTTGATAGTTGTTAAGATGTTCAATGTGGGTTTATAACGTGTTAACTGGTTTCATAAATAAACATTGTTTTAATTCAAAAATATTTTAACTCTGTTGCACTACACCTGTAAGGTAGGCCCATGTGCTCCCCATAACCACAATCTATTAAAAGTTGTGGATCAGGTGAACTCCATGATACACTTTGGGGTTCTCTAAACCCTGGCCCATAACAAGAGGAAATGGACGAGGTGCGAAATGAGTACTTTGCATCAGTGTTCACCAAAGAAAAGGACTTTGTCTAAGATAATTCTTGGGTGTGTGGATCGTCTGGGTCATGTTGATATCAAAAGGGAGGAGGGTATGGAGTGATTTTAAAGGCATTAAGTCTCCTGGGCCAGATGGAATTTACCCAAGAATATTGAGGGAAGCAAGGGTGGAAATTGCTGGGGCCTTGACCGACATCTTTGTATCTTCATTGGCTACAGGTGAGATCCCAGAGGACTGGAGAACAGCTAATGTGGTACCGCTGTTTAAGAAAGGTCATCCTGGAAACTATAGGCCTGTGAGCCTTACATCGGTAGTGGGTAAATTATTGGAGAGAATTGTCAGGGACAGGATTTACACCCATTTGGAAACAAATGGACTCATTAGCGATAGATAGCATGGTTCTGTGATGGGAAAGTCATGCCCACTAACTTGATCGGATTTTTTGAGGAGGTGACAAAGATGATTGATGAGATAAGGGCAGTAGATGTTGTTTACATGAACTTTAGTAAAGCCTTTGACAAGATGCCTCATGGCAGACTGGTACAAAAGGTGAAAACACACAGGATTAGAGTGAGGTGGCAAAATGGATACAGAACTGGCTCGGTCACAGAGGCAGAGGGTAGTAGTGGAAGGGTGTTTTTCTGAATTGAAGGTTGTGACTAGTGGTGTTACATAGTGATCAGTGCTGGGGACTCTCTTGTTTGTAGTATACATAAACAATTTGGAGGAAAATGTAGCTGGTCTGATTAGTAAGGTTGCTGATGACACTAAGGTTGGTGGAGTGGCAGATAGTGTTGAGGATTGTCAGAGGATACAGCAGGACATAGATAGGTTGGAGATTTGGGCAGAGAAATGGCAAATGGAGTTAATCTGCACAAATGAGAGGTAAAGCATTTTGGTAGGTCTAACAGAGGGGAAATATACAGTAAATGGCAGAATAAAATAAACAAAATAATTTAATAAATAACTTTTATTGTCAGAGTAGGCTTACATTAACACTGCAATGAAGTTACTGTGAAAAGCCCCTAGAACTCTTAGGAATATAGAAAGTAAGAGAGATCTGGGCGTATAGGTCCACAAATCTTTGAAAGTGGCAACACAAGCAGACAAGGTAGTCAAGAAAGCATATGGAATGCTTGCCTTCATTGGACAGGGCATCGAGTATAAAAACTGGCAAATCATGCTGCAGTTGTATAGAACCTTGGTACGGCCGTACTTCGAATATTGCACACAATTCTGGTTGTCACACTACCAGAAGGCTGTGGAGACTTTCGAGAGGGTGTAGAGGAGGTTTACGAGGATGTTGCCTGGTCTGGAGGGTGTTAGCTATGCAGAGAGGCTAAATAAACTCAGACTATTTTTATTAGAACAACGGAGGTTGAGGGTTGACCAGATAAGGAGTCTACAAGATTATGAGGGGCATGGATACAGTGGGTGGGCAGGCACTCTTTCCCAGGGTGGAGGGGTCAATCACCAGGGGCCATAGGTTTAAGATCTGTGGAGCAAAGTTGAGAGGAAATGTGCTAGGCAGGTTATTTTTACACAGAGGGTGGTAAGTGCCTGGAACTCGCTGTCAGGGGAGGTTGTGGAAACAGATACATTAACGGCATTCAAAAGGGATCTTGACAAATACATGGATAGGATGGGTCTAGAGGGATACAGCACTAGGAAGTGCTGAGCGTTTTGGCCAAGGGTGGTATGATGACCGATCCAGGCTTGGAGGGCCTGTTCCTGTTCTTTGTTCTAAGCCTCAGTGAAAGGGGTAAAAGGCTAGGTGGGAACAGGAGCTGGGGCCCATAATATATGATGAGGTATGGAGTGAGGCACTTCGCAGGGGGAACTCCACGCCTTAATACGCAAAGTTGGGTTTGATCCAAAGTGATGTTTATGGTGCACCTAACCAAGTCTAGGATGCGTCGTTCCTTCTCAGCGGCAGACAATAAATGCAAACACTATTCTGGGCGTCCGGCCAACCACGCGCACATGTTCTGGTCTTGTCCCAGGCTTGTGAGCTTTTGGGTCTTCTTCTTTAACACCATGTCAGTAATTTTGAATATTAAACTGGAGCCCTGTCCGTTAATTGCCATATTTTGGGTGTCGGACTCGCCAGGGCTGCAGTTGGGTTTGGGGGTGGATGTTCTTCACCTCATTGAATGCCCAGAGACGGGTTCTGCTGGAGTGGAGATCTGCAACTCCACCCAGCGTCTCAGTATGGTTGGGAGTCTTGAACGTTTTGTATCTAGAGAATGTCAAGTACACAATGAGGTTTTGGTGCAGGGATTCTACCAGAGGTGGCAACATTTTATAGTTTACTCTAAGAAACTGATCACCTTCAGATGTTTGGGGTGGTGAAGGGGTCAGTGTTGGGGTTCTTCTGTCATTTCGAAGATGAAAATCACTAATAAAAACATTGTGTTTTAAATGGAAAGAAGATTGAACATTTGAAACCCGAGGAAAAGACTGACATGGTAATTATTTACTGAAGCTTTGGGTATCTTGTCATGTTAATGCACATATTTATAATCAAATAGTGTATCAGCTAGAGATAAATGGAGAGTAACATGAAAAAGTTGAAAAAATGAAATCGTCTTTTTGAATTCTGACGGTTCATTTTTCACAAAAAAGGGTCAGGTGACAGGGAACCAAGAAATGGCAATATTCTTGTCATATATTTTAAACTGTTTTGGTATGAAGTCAAGGGATTAATGACGATCTAAACTGTGGGTTTGATGTGGTAATGAACCTAGAAATGTATCAAACAGGGGGTTGGATAGGGTGGACAGTGAGAGCCTTCTCCCACGGATGGATATGGCTGGCACGAGGGGACATAACTTTAAACTGAGGGGTAATAGATATAGGACAGAGGTCAGAGGTAGGTTCTTTACACAAAGAGTAGTGAGGCCGTGGAATGCCCTACCTGCTACAGTAGTGAACTCGCCAACATTGAGGGCATTTAAAAGTTTATTGGATAAACATATGGATGATAATGGCATGGTGTAGGTTAGATGGCTTTTGTTTCGGTGCAACATCGTGGGCCGAAGGGCCTGTACTGCGCTGTATTGTTCTATGTTCTATGTTCTAGATGTTTACAGGTAATTTAGTAAAGGTGTTTATTGAACATGAGTAGATTTAAATAGGTTCTTGTGGTTCAAAGGAGAAGATATAGGTGAAATATGGATAGAGTGAGTGTATTTTTCTTTAAATTCTAAAAGCTAAAGTAAAGAAATAATGTTAATCAATTCTGGGAGAGAGCATTTCTATAGAGGTTAGGTGAGGCAATGGGACTTCCGGCTCCGGCGATGCGGAGCTAAGCCGTGCGTTTCGGCAACTCCCGCGACTACGGACTTTTGGGCTCTCCAGAGGAGCCCCAACGGAGCTGTTTTTGATTTAATCCCGTGTGGGAAGGTGCAGTGAGGTCCCCCCTCACAATATATGGCAGAGATCAGCGGTGGAGCGACGAGGAAAGAGGCCCTAGAGCAGAGACTAAAACGAGGGGAAAAAGGCAAGATGGCGGAGAGAGAGCAGCGTGGGAGCCAGACCAGCAGGAGTTCCTCAAGCGATGTGTGGAGGAGCTGAAAAAGGAGGTGCTGGCGCCGATGCTGTTGGCGATCGAGGGGTTTAAGGAGACCCAGAAGACCCAGGCGGTGGAGCTTCGTGTGGTGAATGAGAAAGTGAATACCAACGAGGACGAGATCCTGGGCCTGGCGGTAAAAATGGAGGCGCACGAGGCGGTGCACAGGAGGTGGGCCGAGAGAATTGAGGTCCTGGAGAACAGGTCGAGAAGGAAGAACCTTCGGATTCTGGGTCTTCCCGAAGGAGTGGAGGGAGCTGATGCCGGGGCGTACGCGTGTACGATGCTCCATTCGCTGATGGGTGCGGAGGCCTCTCCGACCCCCCTGGAGCTGGAAGGAGCTCACCGGGTCCTGGCGAGGCGACCCAAGGCTGATGAGCCGCCAAGGGCGATAGTGGCAAGGTTCCACCGCTTCGCGGACAAAGAAATTGTGCTGAGATGGGCCAAGAAGGTGTGGAGCAGTAGATGGGAGAACGCGGTGATCAGAGTACACCAGGATTTGAGCGCGGAGGTGGCAAAGAGGAGAGCTGGCTTCAACCGGACCAAGGCGGTGCTGCATAAAAAAAGAGTCAGGTTCGGCATGCTGCAGCCTGCGCGACTGTGGGTCACATATCATAACCGACACCATTATTTTGAGGCTTGGACCTTTATTCAGATGGAAAAACTGGACTCAAACTGAGGGGATGTAGTTGTATAGGGGGTTGTAAATATGGGTAAAGAATATTGCATGGGTGGGATGATGGATGGGGATGTGGGTAGAGTTCTGGTTAAAATTCCTAAAAATTCCTTTTTTCTTTTCTGTAGACAAGATGATGATGATGGGGAATGTGGGCGTCGGTGCTGGAGGGAGGTGAGACTTGGGGATGAGGGAACTGGGATGAAGGCCGCAACAGGAGCTGCGCCATAGGGGGCGGGGCTGGTTCAGGAAAGCGCGGGCTTTTCCTCGCGCCAAAAGGGGGGGGGGGATGGAGGAAGGTAAGGATGAGGAGAGACTCCCACACGGGGGAGATCAACGGGAAGGCGGGGGAAGGCGGGGTCAGCAGAAGTCAGCTGACTCACGGAAGTAATATGGGGGGAGCAAAGGAGCTAGATGTTGATCTAGCGGGGAGGGGAGGAGAGAGGGGGGGGGGGGTCTAGCGTTGTTGCTGCACTGTCCGAGGGGGAACCGAAAATGGAAGAGGTGGTCAGGGCGGGGGTCCCCCGCCTGGGGGACTGGAGGGTGCGGGAGGCGTGAGCACGGGACTGGCCTAAGATAGGAGATGGCTAGTCGGCGGGCGGGGGGGGGGGGGGGGGGGGGGGGGGGGGGGGGGGGTCACGTGGCTGATCACGTGGAATGTGAGGGGCCTAAATGGGCCGGTTAAGAGGGCCCGAGTGTTCGCGCAGCTAAAGGGACTGAAGGCAGACGTGGTCATGCTTCAGGACACACATCTGAAGGTGGCAGATCAGGTCAGGTTAAGGAAGGGATGGGTGGGACAGGTGTTCCATTCGGGGCTGGATGTGAATAGAGGGGTGGCAATACTGGTGGGAAAGGGGGCGTCGTTTGTGGCCAAGAACATAGTAGCGGACAAGGGAGGTCGATACGTGATGGTGAGTGGTAGGTTGCAGGGGACAGAGGTGGTACTGGTGAATGTATATGCCCCAAACTGGGACGATGCTGGATTCATGAAACGGATGTTGGTGTGTATTCCGGACCTGGAGGTAGGGAGTTTGATAATGGGTGGGGATTTTAACACGGTGCTGGACCCAGCATTAGATTGTTCCAGATCTAGGACGGGGAAGAGGCCGGCTACGGCCAAGGTGCTTAGGGGGTTTATGGATCAGATGGGGGGAGTAGATCCGTGGAGATTTGCCATGCCTTTGGCCAGAGAATTTTCTTTTTTCTCCCACGTTCGTAACGCCTACTCCCAGATAGATTTTTTTGTTCTGGGCAGGGCATTGATCCCGAAAGTGGAGGGAACGGAGTATTCGGCCATAGCCATTTCAGACCATGCCCCGCACTGGGTGGAGCTGGAGTTGGGGGAGGAGAGGGACCAACGCCCGTTGTGGAGGTTGGATGTGGGACTGCTGGCAGACGAGGAAATGTGCGGGAGGGTATTGAAAGGTATCTGGAGGCTAACGACAACGGGGAGGTGCAGGTAGGAGAAGTATGGGAGGCGCTGAAGGCAGTGGTCAGGGGAGAGTTTATCTCCATCAGGGCTCACAGGGACTACTCAGGGAGAGACAAAGTCTCCAGACGGAGTTCGACCTGTTGACCACAGGGAAGGCAGAGGCACAGTGGAGGAAGGCACAGGGGGCGATATATGAATATAGAACATAGAACATAGAACATGGAACAATACAGCGCAGTACAGGCCCTTCGGCCCACGATGTTGCACCGAAACAAAAGCCATCTAACCTACACTATGCCATTATCATCCATATGTTTATCCAATAAACTTTTAAATGCCCTCAATGTTGGCGAGTTCACTACTGTAGCAGGTAGGGCATTCCACGGCCTCACTACTCTTTGCGTAAAGAACCTACCTCTGACCTCTGTCCTATATCTATTACCCCTCAGTTTAAAGTTATGTCCCCTCGTGCCAGCCATATCCATCCGCGGGAGAAGGCTCTCACTGTCCACCCTATCCAACCCCCTGATCATTTTGTATGCCTCTATTAAGTCTCCTCTTAATCTTCTTCTCTCCAACGAAAACAACCTCAAGTCCATCAGCCTTTCCTCATAAGATTTTCCCTCCATACCAGGCAACATCCTGGTAAATCTCCTCTGCACCCGCTCCAAAGCCTCCACGTCCTTCCTATAATGCGGTGACCAGAACTGTACGCAATACTCCAAATGCGGCCGGACCAGAGTTCTGTACAGCTGCAACATGACCTCCCGACTCCGGAACTCAATTCCTCTACCAATAAAGGCCAACACTCCATAGGCCTTCTTCACAACCCTATCAACCTGGGTGGCAACTTTCAGGGATCTATGTACATGGACACCTAGATCCCTCTGCTCATCCACACTTTCAAGAACTTTACCATTAGCCAAATATGGGGAGAAGGCGAGCCGGATTCTGGCACACCAGCTCCGTAAGAGGATGTCAGCGAGGGAAATAGGTGGAGTCCAAGATGGCAGGGGAACTACGGTGCAGAGGGCACTGAAAGTGAATGAGGCTTTTAAGGCCTTTTATGAGGAACTGTTTAGGTCCCAGCCCCCAGGGGGAAAACGGGGGATGCGGCGATTTTTGGATCAGTTGAGGTTCCCAAGGGTGGAAGTGCAGGAGGTGGCTGGTTTGGGGGCGCCAATTGGGGTGGAGGAGCTGGTTAAAGGACTGGGGAGCATGCAGGCAGGGAAGGCCCCGGGGCCGGATGGGTTCCCGGTGGAGTTCTGCAGGAAATATGTAGACCTGTTAGCCCCGTTGCTGGTAAGGACCTTCAATGAATCAAGGGAGGGGGGGACCCTGCCCCCGACAATGTCGGAGGCGACGATCTCTTTGATCTTGAAGCGGGATAAGGACCCACTGCAATGTGGGTCGTATAGACCGATCTCGCTCCTTAATGTAAATGCTAAGTTGCTGGCAAAAATGTTGGCCATGAGGATTGAGGACTGTGTCCCGGGGGTGATTCATGAGGACCAAACGGGATTCGTAAAGGGTAGGCAGTTAAATACTAATGTGCGAAGGCTCTTAAATGTGATAATGATGCCATCGGTGGAGGGAGAAGCGGAGATAGTGACAGCCATGGACACGGAGAAGGCCTTCGATCGGGTAGAGTGGGAGTATCTCTGGGAAGTGTTGAGGAGGTTTGGGTTCGGGGGAGGATTTATCAGTTGGGTTAAGCTCCTGTATAAAGCCCCGGTGGCGAGTGTGGTCACGAACCGGCGGAGGTCGGAGTATTTCCGGCTGTATCGAGGGACGAGGCAGGGGTGCCCCCTGTCCCCTCTGCTGTTCGCATTAGCAATTGAACCTTTGGCCATGGCGTTAAGGGAGTCGGGGAAATGGAAGGGGGTGGTTCAAGGGGGAGAGGAACATCGAGTGTCGCTGTACACAGACGACCTGTTGCTGTGTGTGACCGATCCAGTGGAGGGGATGGTAGAGGTAATGCAGATCATTTCATTTTTTCATTTCATACGTGAGTTTGGAGACTTTTCGGGCTATTAGCTCAATGTGGGAAAGAGCATTTCCAAATTTGGCTGGTTACTATTGGGCAGCCAACGTGGCAATGATCCGTAAGTGGGTGATGGAGGGAGAGGGCGTGGCATGGAAGAGATTGGAGATGGCGTCCTGCAAAGGAACACGCCTGGTGGCGCTGGTGACGGCACCGCTGCCGCTCTCGCCGACAAGGTATACCATGAGCCCGGTGGTGGCGGCAACGCTAAAGATCTGGGGGCAGTGGAGACGGCACAGGGGTGCGACGGGAGCCTCGGTGTGGTCCCCGATTAGAGACAACCATTGGTTTGTCCCAGGAAGGATGGACGGGGGATTTCAGAGCTGGCATCGGGTAGGGATTGGAAGAATGGGGGACCTGTTCATTGACGGGACATTTGCGAGCTTAGGAGACGTTTGGGCTACCCCCAGGAAACGCTTTCAGGTACATGCAAGTGAGGGCGTTTGTGAGGCGGCAGGTGAGGGAATTTCCGCTACTCCCGGCACAGGGGATTCAAGATAGGGTGATTTCGAGCGTATGGGTCGGGGAGGGCAAGGGTTCGGCGATATACCAGGAGGTGAAAGAGGCTTTGGTAGAGGAGCTGAAGGGTAAATGGGAGGAGGAGTTGGGGGGGAGATTGAGGAGGGGCTATGGGCTGAGGGGGGATCTTATAGAAACATATAAAATTATGAAGGGAATCGATAGGATAGATGCGGGCAGGTTGTTTCCACTGGCGGGTGAAAGCAGAACTAGGGGGCATCGCCTCAAAATAAGGGGAAGTAGATTTAGGACTGAGTTTAGGAGGAACTTCTTCACCCAAAGGGTTGTGAATCTATGGAATTCCTTGCCCAGTGAAGCAGTAGAGGCTCCTTCATTAAATGTTTTTAAGATAAAGATAGATAGTTTTTTGAAGAATAAAGGGATTAAGGGTTATGGTGTTCGGGCCGGAAAGTGGAGCTGAGTCCACAAAAGATCAGCCATGATCTCATTGAATGGCGGAGCAGGCTCGAGGGGCCAGATGGCCTACTCCTGCTCCTAGTTCTTGTGTTCTTGTGACGCCCTAAGTAGGGTTAATTCCTCTTCCTCGTGTACCAGGCTTAGCCTGATACAATTTAAGGTGTTCATAGAGCGCATATGACGGGGGCGAGGCTGAGCAGGTTCTTTGGGGTGGAGGACAGATGTGGGAGGTGCTCAGGAAGTCTGGCGAACCATGTCCATATGTTTTGGTCATGTCCGGCACTGGAGGGGTTCTGGAGGGGAGTGGCGGGAACAGTATCTAAGGTGGTGAAAGTCCGGGTCAAGCCAAGCTGGGGGATAGCACTATTTGGAGTGGTGGACGAGCCGGGAGTGCAGGAGGCGAAAGAGGCCGGAATTCTGGCCTTTGCGTCCCTAGTAGCCCGGCGAAGGATCTTGCTATTGTGGAAGGAGGCGAAGCCCCCTAGCCTGGAGGCCTGGATAAATTACATGGCAGGGTTTATCAACTTGGAAAGGATAAAGTTTGCCTTGAGAGGGTCTGCGCAGGGGTTCTACAGGCGGTGACAACCGTTCCTAGACCATCTCGCGGAGCGTTAGATGAAGGTCAGACAGCAGCAACAGCAACCCGGGGGAGGGGGGGGCGGGGGGGATGGGGGGGGGACGGACGGACGGTTCTGTGGGGGGCATTTGAGCAAGAAAACACATGAAGGATCCGGAAACTGACATGTACGGGAAGAATCCACAGTACAAAGTTCGGTATCTTATTGACTTACCATGTTCATGTCTTGCCACGCGAGTTCTCTTTCTTTTCTTTGTTCCGGGGGGGGGGGGGGGGGGGGGGGGGGGCGGGGTTGTTTGCAAGGTGGAAAATATTGTTATTGAAAAATTCTTAATAAAAACATATATTTTTTTTTTAAAAGGTGAGGCAATGGAAAGAACATATTTAAGGAGATGCTGAAATCTATGGGGGAAGCTGTTTTAGATCTCAGCAGAGAACAGGAATCACTGGCCAACTCCCAGTAAAAAGTGTAAATGAAGCCAGATCTGAAAAGCCAGCTGCTGTTCACCTCAGAAGATATCACCACAAGCAAAATTAAAGGCACCGTGTGCAAACAATTACTGGGCTTAAATCTACACGGATTTGCTGAACAAACACGCGGATGGTTAGCTCTGAAGGTAGTTAAATTAAGATTGTTTGGAACAGTTTTACTATGTGAAGCGATTGTTGTGTTTAAATGTAATTCAATTTTTTTTTTCCTATTTCTTAATAAACATTTGCTTTACTACAATGTCATCACAAATAGTCAAGAACGTCATTTCTGGATGTCAAAGCCTCGCCTCACACTACAAATTTAAAAATCAATCAAACATGAGGCAGTTGAATATTCAATTTCCAAGCCTTGATCACAATGTAATCACAAATCTGTAATGGCTATCGTATCATACTTTCTTCTATCAGTTTATCAATTTTGTTCAGATAAAGAACATTTTATTCTGCCTTTATACCATTTTTCCTATTTTGGCCTCATTTACTGGTGCATTTTTACCTTTGTATGTTCCAGCCCTTCCTGTCGAACTTTGGTTATCATTATCCATATCACTACCCTGTACTGTCACATTATCCCATTCTTTTTTCAAAATCTTCGCTCACATGAACCTACCCACCACTAACCAGTTTAAAGCTAATGGCCAGATTTTTCTGGCAGTTCTCATCAACAGTGAACCCCCGCCAGGGGTTTCCCAGCGGTGCAGAGTGCATAACATGGGAACCCCACTGACAGTGGCAGAAAGATCCTACTGCCGGCCAATGGTGGTCTGCTGCAAAATAAACACTGCCAATTTTAGACCATGCAATCAATTCTCTCATCTTATGTGCCCATTGTCAATTTGCTTGTAACTCAGATAGTAATGCAGAAATTATCGTTTTGGTTCTTTTTTAAAAAGTATATTTGATTTTACATTTTATAGAATAATGCAACAAAGTTACAAAATAATACACTGCCATATGCATGGAGGAAAAAACAAAAATGGGTTAGCCTACATGAGTACAGAATAGAACAGGAGAACGGCATCACAACTCGCTGAATACAACGATTATACAACTAGATACTCATATTGCACCACCAGAGACCGAGGGAGAAACAGGATAGGATCATGAAAACATGACAAAATGACAACTTCCTCCCATGCCACACAAATCCGCAATCAACACAAAAAAAATCAGCAGAAACTTCCACGCATCATGATCGGGCACGCACCAATGTACATCCCCTTCAACTCCGGCAGTGCCAATGGCAGCAACGACCCTGACAGTCTCCTCTTTCTGGATGCTAGACCCATCTGCACCCATAGGAGCCAAGAGCAGATTCATCATACCCACCCTTACGAAAACAAAAGAAAATACATGGAAACCCCAGATCTGGGGGAGTTACATACATACCACACAACACACCAAAACCCAAAAGCAGATCCAGAGCAGAACCAAAATCGTTCCATACAATTGTGGAGAGAGGACTGGCAACAACAATAAAATCATGTTCAGATTATGGGCAAGCCTTTAGGGCCTCCAAGGGTAAAAATAGAAAAGCAAAGCAAAAGAAATACCAGAACTATCGCACCAGATGACAACACCCACCAGTAAAGAGAACAGGCCACTCAATCAACAAGATTTTGGTGGCACGGTGGCACAGTGGTTAGAACTGCTGCCTCACAGCTCCAGGGTCCCAGGTTCAATTCTAGCCTCGGGATACTGTCTGTGTGGAGTTTGCACTTTCTTCCCTTGTCTGTGTGGATTTCCTCCAGGTGCTCCGGTTTCCTCCCACTGTCCAAAGAAGTGCAATTAGGTGGATTGACCATGCCAAATTGCCCTTAGTGTCCAACAGTTGTTGTTAGGTTGGTGCTACTGGATTATGGGGATAGGGTGGAGGCATGGGCTTGGGTAGGGTGCTCTTTCCAAGGGCCAGTGCAGATTCGATGGGCCAAATGGCATCATTCCGCACTGTAAATTCTATGATGATCTATGAAGGTGACCACACCTCCTTCCAGGGAAATAACAGGATATCCACTGTGGCACATAACGCAACCCATCTCCAGTGTACCCGAGAGGCAAATAAGCAAAATCCAGCCTCGCAGAAAGCCCTTGCGACACCTTCAAAGAGGGACACTCCATGCTCCTAGGGGCTAGTAGAATAATAGCCACAACACCAGGCCTGGCCTAGCCCAGCACCAACCAACATACAAGAAACTATACCCCCAGGTCCTCCAGCACACACCAAAAACCTTCACCCTCACTGAGCCAGTACCATTCCATCTCCATCTAGGCCATGCACCAGAAGAGGATGAATATAGAGCCCTAGTCAAGGGGGTTCCCTAGTCCGAGAAGAAGAACCGTCAAGAAACCCAACCATTGGGTGTCCTGGGAGAAAGGACTGATTGCATCCCCCTCCTCCCCAGCACAACTAGTCAAACCCTCCCTGCCAAACCACCGGACCAGACCAGAATAAGAACAATTATAATGCTCACATGGTCGAAGAGCAGAAAAAAAAACTCTGCAGGAAGGGACATCCAGCCTAGATAAAGAGGATACCCAGAGCATCCTCCCTCCTCAACAACTCAACCATCCTAATAGTTCAGGAGAAGAGCAAGAAGCACGATTCAAGTAGAGGGGGAAGGAAAAACTCAACCTCATCAGAGGCATCAGAAAGAACCCAATCTTCCCCAGGATACAAACTCTGCCCAGTTCAAGAAGGACAAAGACATAGATTCTGAATTCAAAAACATTTAAAAATATATAAATTCAGAAGAAAAACCCAAAATAAATTAGCTCAAACTGGGAGGCTATCCTCAATCTAAGTGAGGACTGAACTAACCCTACCAACCATAACCATCTACCCTTCACCCTGCTCCAGCTCCACTCATTCTCCTCATTCACAATGACCAGAAGGAGTAAAACTGTGCACAATTCACACATCTCATAATTGACTGAAAATGATTTTGAACAGGATAATCAACGACACAAGCCATCACACTCTCATTCCGCACTCCCCTACAGGAAAAAAAACAGAAACGAAAAGTCAATAACACGTTCAACATTACAGAAGAACCGCAAGGTAAATTGCAGGTAATTGCCTCCAATGTATGGATGAGGTATGGCCTTGGTTGATCATCTTTCCAGACAATTACGCCCTCTCTTTCAAGATTCCTGATCCACACCCAGACTCCCTTTGTAACTGCGGCAGGTTTCCACCTTCAATTGTAGGTAGAAGGCTGCCACGGCCTGTAGAACCGTTCTTGGTCCTGAATGCTTTGATAGTTCTAGACAGTCAACCCTAGATTTTATTTCTTTGGCAGCATTGGGAGTTGGGTGAAGAGTTTTCTGCCCATCAAGAGTTTTGATGGGGATAATTCACACTGCAGTGGGGTGGATCTATAGAAGTTAAAAGTGCTGTAGGCAAGTTGTCATTGTTTCTCAGAGTTTAAATGGTGTGGGAGCCTCTTTCTACGTCACCATTCAATTCTGGATACCTTAGGGAACTAATATGGCGTTGAAAGCCAAAATGGGTGGAAACTTGGATGAAGCATTCATTTACGAACTCTGGGTCAATATTAGACACCACTTGGTCTGGCAAACATCGGTGGTTGTCGTGTATAATTGCTTCACACTGATCCATCAAAGGATCCATCCACGGGAGGCATGGTGGCACCCGGGGTTCCTGGGTGTGGAGATTTTAAGGGAAAAATTTGGAAGGCATTGATGCCTCACAGAACCAGGGACCGGGGTTCAATTCCAGCCTTGGCTGTCTGTGTGGAGTTTGCACGTTCTCCCAGTGTTTGTGTGGGTTCACTCCGGGTGTTCCGGTTTCCTCCCACAGTCCAAAGATGTGCGGGTTAGGTGAATTGACCATGCTAAATTGCCCTTAGTGTCCAGGGATGTGTTGGTTAGGTGAAGGGTTATTGGGATAGGACAGGGAAGTGGGCTTGGGTGGTGCTCTTTCAGAGGCTCAGTGCAGGTTCAATGGACTGAATCGCCTCCTTCTGCACTGTAGGGATTCTATGATCAGGGGAAGTAGACAACCACAATAAGGAATGGCTTACCACAAAAGATAAATAAATCAATTCCCAAATGTTTCCATAGGCTGGTATAGAACTGTGAGGGGGATGATGGCATCTTTCTAGTCCACCTTATGCAGCACACACACCTGCCAATTTTTAATCATTCCTTCAATGGCCCTTAATACACCCGGCCACACGCTCTGCACTTTGTAATACCAAGGTGGCTTTGGTGGATTTTTTTGACAATCTCCAGCCAAAGGGAGGCTGGAACAACCAATCATTCATACACTCGCGATCATCTATCACAGTAAAGTGTTTATGCCGTATGGTTTCTGCTAGGGCCATCTTTGTTGTTGTAATAGTGGATGCGGACATAGTCATCTCGCCACTGTTCCTGACAGATTTGCTGAAGTGTCCCTGAAGCAGCAGGCAGTTGTCAGTCCAAATTGGTCTGGTAATTGAAGTTTAGCTGAGCACAGCTTGAAATGCTGTGCCGGTTTCAAAGACAGGGAATGTCCCCCGTCTTACCTTATGATGGAGGGAGTGTGATTGATGAAGCAAGTGAAGATGGTTAGGACTAGGTCATGCACTTAAGTACAGCTGCAGCTGTGATCTATGGATGAAATGATTGGCCTTCAACAACCACAGCCATCGTCCTTTGTGCCATCTAGGACTTCAGTCAATGAAGAGTATCCCCTTTAATCTCAATGATTTGAATTCTACAAGGGCTTGACAATGCCACACTTGGTCAAATGTTGCCCAAAAGTCGAGGACAATATGGAATTTAGCTCTGTTGTCCATGTTTGAACCAATATTGCACTATGGTGAGGTGCCAAGTATTTCAGGCAGAACCCAAATTCAGCAGTTTATTTGCAAATAAGTGTCACTTGATAATAATGTCAACAGCAGCTTCAATTACTTTGCTGATGATTGAGAGCAGTTTGATGGGTAATAATTACAGAACTGACTTTTACCTTTTTTTGCAGACAAATTTCCCAGTTTGTTAGACAGATGCCAGTGTTGTTGCCATACTGGAATACTTTGGCTAGAGGCTCAGCTAATTCTAGTGCACAAATCATAGCATCATAGAAGTTTACAGCATGAAAACAGGCCCTTCGGCCCAACTTGTCCATGCCACCCAGTTTTTACCACTAAGCTAGTCGCAATTGCCCGCATTTGGTTCATATCCATCTTTCCCATGTAACTGTCCAGATGATTTTTAAAAGACGAAATTGTACCCGCCTCTATTACTGCCTTTTGTTCCAGACCGTGTGTGGAAAGAATTGCCCCTCTGGACCCTTTTGTATCTCTCCCCTCTCACCTTAAACCTATGCCCTCTAGACACCCCTACCTTTGGGAAAGATGTTGACGATCTACCTGATCTATGCCACTCATTATTTTATAGACCTCTATAAGATCACCCCTAAGCCTCCTACGCTCCAGGGAAAAAAGTCCCAGTCTATCCAGGCGCTCCTTATAACTTAAACCATCAAGTCCCAGTAGCATCCTAGTAAATCCTTTCTGCGCTCTTTCTAGTTTAATAATATACTTTCTATAATAGGGTGACCAGAACTGTACACAGTATTCCAAGTATGGCCATACTAATATCTTGTACAACTTCAGCAAGATGTCCCAACTCCTGTATTCAATGTTCTGACCAATGAAACCAAGCATGCCAAATGCCTTCTTCACCACCCTGTCCACCTGCGACTCCACCTTCAAGGAGCTATGAACCTGTACTCCTAGATCTCTTTGTTCTATAACTCTCCCCAACGCCATACCATTAACTGAGTAGGTCCTGGCCTGATTCGATCTGCCAAAATGCATCACCTCACATTTATTAAAATTAATCTCCATCTGCCATTCATTGGTCCAGTGGCCCAATTGATCAAGGTCCCGTTGCAATCCTAGATAACATTCTTCAACCAATCTTGGTGTCATCTGCAAACTTATTAACCATACCTCCTAAATTCTCATCCAAATCATTAATATAAATAACAAATAACAGTGAACCCAGTATAGATCCCTGTGCCACACTGCTGGTCACAGGCCTCCAGTTTGAAAAACAACCCTCCACACCACCCTTTTGGCTTCTGTCATCAAGCCAATTTTGTATCAAATTGGCTACCTCACCCTGGATCCTGTGAGATTTCACCTTATGCAACAACCTACCATGCAGTACATAGAACATAGACCGATACAGCGCAGTACAGGCCCTTCGGCCCATGATGTTGCACCGAAACAAAAGCCATCTAACCTACACTATGCCATTATCATCTATATGCTTATCCAATAAACCTTTAAATGCCCTCAATGTTGGCGAGTTCACTACTGTTGCAGGTACGGCATTCACGGCCTCACCACTCTTTGCGTAAAGAACCTACCTCTGACCTCTGTCCTATATCTATTACCCCTCAGTTTAAAGCTATGTCCCCTCGTGCCAGTCATTTCCATCCGCGGGAGAAGGCTCTCACTGTCCACCCTATCTAACCCCCTGATCATTTTGTATGCCTCTATTAAGTCTCCTCTTAACCTTCTTCTCTCCAACGAAAACAACCTCAAGTCCACCAGCCTTTCCTCATAAGATTTTCCCTCCATACCAGGCAACATCCTGGTAAATCTCCTCTGCACCCGCTCCAAAGCCTCCACGTCCTTCCTATAATGTGGTGACCAGAACTGTACGCAATACTCCAAATGCGGCCGTACCAGAGTTTTGTACAGCTGCAACATGACCTCCTGACTCCGGAACTCAATCCCTCTACCAATAAAGGCCAACACTCCATAGGCCTTCTTCACAACCCTATCAACCTGGGTGGCAACTTTCAGGGATCTATGTACATGGACGCCTAGATCCCTCTGCTCATCCATATTTCCAAGAACTTTACCATTAGCCAAATATTCCGCATTCCTGTTATTCCTTCCAAAGTGAATCACCTCACACTTCTCTACATTAAACTCCATTTGCCACCTCTCAGCCCAGCTCTGCAGCTTATCTATATCCCTCTGTAACCTTGTCAAAGGTTTTGCTAAAGTCCATGTAGACAATGTCAACTGCACTGCCCTCATCCGCCTTCTTGGTTACCCCTTCTAAAAACTCAATCAAATTCGTGAGACATGATTTTTCACTCATAAAGTCATGCTGACTGCCCCTAATCAGTCATTGCCTCTCTAACTGCCTGTAGAACCTGTCTCTCAGAATGCCTTCTGTCAACTTACCCATCACAGACATTAGGCTCCTCGGTCTGTAGTTCCCAGGCTTTTCCCTGCGGCCCTCCTGAAACAGAAGAACAGCATTTGCTCCCCTCCAATCTCCTGGCACCTCACCTGTGGCTGGCGGCGATTCAAATATCTCTGCTAGGGGACCCACAATCTTCTCCCTAGCCTCCCACAAAGTCCTGGGATCCATTTAAATCAGGTCCCAGGGATTTCTCTACCTTGACGCACTTTAAGACTTCCAGCACCTCCTTCTCTGTAATGTGTACACTCAAGAATCACTATTTATTTCCCCAAGTTCCCTAACATCCATGCCATTCTAAACAGTACATTTTTTCTCAGAATCCACATCATTTGCAATCGCTGTGTGCTCAGCCTTTTTTGAGTGAACTGAACTTGTTGAAGACTGGGGTGTGTTGCTGGGTATTTCAGGTGGTGACTGAGATCAATTACCTACTCGCCGCTTCTGGCGGAAGATGGTTGCAAATAGCACCATAGAATTTACAATGCAGAAGGAGGCCATTTGGCCCATCGAGTCTACACTGGCCCTTGAAAGAGCTTCCTACCTAAGCCCACACCTCCACCCTATCCCCGTAGCCCCACCTAACTAAGGGGCAATTTAGCGTGGCCAATCCACCTAACATGCACATCTTTGGACTGTGGGAGGAAACCGGAGCACCCGGAGTAAACCCACGCAGACACGGGGAGAAAATGCAAACTCCACACCGACAGTCACCCGAGGCTGGAATTGAACCCGGGTCCCTGGAGCTATGAGGCACCAGTGCTAACCACTGTGCCACCGTGCCACCCAAATACTTCAATTTATTGTCTTTTGCACTCAGGGCACAACAAGAAGCTCTTTGGCCCATCTAGTCTGCGCTGGCCATCAAGCAGCTATCTATTCTAATCCATTTTCCAGCACGTGGTCCATGCCATTGTAGGCTATGATATTTCAAGAGCCCATCTAAATGCTTCTTAAATGCTGTTGAAGGGTACCCCCGCCTCTACCACACTTTCAGGTAATGAGTTCCAGATTCTCACCACCCTCTGGGTGAAAATGCTTTTTCTCAAATCGCCTCTAAATCTCCTTCCCTTTGTCATGTGAGAGTACCTTTAAGAAATGGATGTTTAAGCAATGTACCTTTAAGAAATGGAGATGATCATATTACTGAAGTGATGTCAGAGGGTGGGGGGAGCTGAGCTCACTTTTGCTTTTGGTTTCAGTTTGAGGAGGCAGCTGGGACGGTCTGTGTGTTTTGCTGAGAGCTGCAGGAAGAAACAGAGCTGGTCTGCTGATGTCTGCAAATCCAAAGACTATAAATATATTGAATGTAACCTGGAGTGTTCTTATTTTTGAAGAGTTGAAGTCTTTTGGATGTTTAAAGGAACAGTTTGAAGGATTATTTAGTGTTGTAGTCTTTTGGGGTTATCTTTGAAGTAATGGGTGTTAAGATATTCAATGTTTGTTTTTAAAAGGTTAAATTGAGTACTGGACACAAACATCTTAGATAAAGGAAACTGTAGCGACATGCATGAACGACTGGTAGAAAGGGCCGACACCATACTGGACGCAACAAGAAAGAAATGGGAGGAAGACCTGGGGATGAAATAAGGTGGGGACTCTGGAGCAAAGCACTGCAGAGGGTCAACTCCACCTCCACGTGTGCAAGGCTCAACATGACAACTAAAAGTGGTACATACAGCCCACTTAACAAGAACTCGAATGAGTAGGTTCAACCCGGACGTGGAGGACAGATGTGAGCGGTGCCAAGGAGGCCTGGCCAACCACGCCCACATGTTCTGGTCTTGCCCCAGACTTGATGGGCACTGGACAGTCTTCTTTGAGACAATGTCCAAAGTGGTGGGGTGAGGGTGGAGCCATGCCCGACTAGCCAGATCTATTTAGGGGAAGGAGGGAGGACGCCATTGCCTTTGCCTCCCTGATCGCCCGCCGTAGAATCCTGTTCAGCTGGCGGTTAGCAGCACCACCCAAAGCTGCAGACTGGCTGTCCGACCTCTCAAAATCTCTCCAAATGGGGACTTCCGGTGGCGCCCTCGAGGAAGCAGGTCGCAGGTCGGATCGCTCGGCCCGCGATGGGCAAACGGACCTGTTTCACAGGATTTTTTCGGGACCTGACGACCTGAATCGGTGGAGGAGACGAAAGGAAGAGGTTTCCCCCCCGGGGTATGGACAGTTGGACCAGAACAAAGAACAAAGAAATGTACAGCACAGGAACAGGCCCTTCGGCCCTCCAAGCCCGTGCCGACCATGCTGCCCCACTAAACTACAATCTTCTACACTTCCTGGGTCCGTATCCTTCTATTCCCATCCTATTCATATATTTGTCAAGATGCCCCTTAAATGTCCCTATCATCCCTGCTTCCACTACCTCCTCCGGTAGCGAGTTCCGGGCACCCACTACCCTCTGCGTAAAAAACTTGCCTCGTACATCTACTCTAAACCTTGCCCTTCTCACCTTAAACCTATGCCCCCTAGTAATTGACCCCTCTACCCTGGGGAAAAGCCTCTGACTATTCACTCTGTCTATGCCCCTCATAATTTTATATACCTTTATCAGGTCTCCCCTCAACCTCCTTCGTTCCAGTGAGAACAAACCGAGTTTATTCAATCGCTCCTCATAGCTAATGCCCTCCATACCAGGCAACATTCTGGTAAATCTCTTCTGCACCCTCTCTAAAGCCTCCACATCCTTCTGGTAGTGTGGCGACCAGAATTGAACACTATACTCCAAGTGTGGCCTAACTAAGGTTCTATACAGCTGCAACATGACTTGCCAATTCTTATACTCAATGCCCCGGCCAATGAAGGCAAGCATGCCGTATGCCTTCTTGACTACCTTCTCCACCTGTGTTGCCCCTTTCAATGACCTGTGGACCTGTACTCCTAGATCTCTTTGACTTTCAATACTCTTGAGGGTTCTACCATTCACTGTATATTCCCTACCTGCATTAGACCTTCCAAAATGCATTACCTCACATTTGTCCGGATTAAACTCCATCTGCCATCTCTCCGCCCAAGTCTCCAGACAATCTAAATCCTGCTGTATCCTCCGACAGTCCTCATCGCTATCCGCAATTCCACCAACCTTTGTGTCGTCTGCAAACTTACTAATCAGACCAGTTACATTTTCCTCCAAATCATTTATATATACTACAAAGAGCAAAGGTCCCAGCACTGATCACTGTGGAACACCACTGGTCACAGCCCTCCAATTAGAAAAGCATCCCTCCATTGCTACTCTCTGCCTTCTATGGCCTAGCCAGTTCTGTATCCACCTTGCCAGCTCACCCCTGATCCCGTGTGACTTCACCTTTTGTACTAGTCTACCATGAGGGACCTTGTCAAAGGCCTTACTGAAGTCCATATAGACAACATCTACTGCCCTACCTGCATCAATCATCTTAGTGACCTCCTCGAAAAACTCTATCAAGTGAGTGAGACACGACCTCCCCTTCACAAAACCGTGCTGCCTCTCACTAATACGTCCATTTGCTTCCAAATGGGAGTAGATCCTGTCTCGAAGAATTCTCTCCAGTAATTTCCCTACCACTGAAGTAAGGCTCACCGGCCTGTAGTTCCCGGGATTATCCTTGCTACCCTTCTTAAACAGAGGAACAACATTGGCTATTCTGGTCGAGTGGAGCGGCAAAGATCGAAGCAGGAGCAGCGGAGACCCCAGACCGGGCGGCGAAGCATGGCGGATGGCAGGGACCAGGGAGCGGAGGCTCACTGGCCAAGGGAGCAACAGATGGAGTTTTTTAGGAACTGCTTCACCAAACTGAAGAGCGACACGTTGGACCCGATGAGGGCAGTGATGGACCGAATGGTCGAGGCGCAGGCGGTCCAAGAGAAGGCGCTAAGGGTGGTCGAGCTGAAGCTCTCCAGCCAGGCGGACACAGTAACGGAGCTGGAGCACGAGGTGGAGGAGCTGAACTCCCGCCAGAGGAGAATGCAGGACCAGCTTGAAGAGCTGGGGAATAGAGCCAGGAGGCAGATCCTGAGGATCGTGGGCCTCCCCGAGGGCTGTGAGGGATCGGATGCGGGTGCATACGTGATGGGTATGCTCGGGGCGCTGATGGGACCGGAGGCCTTCCCTCGACCCCTGGAGTTGGATGGGGCGCAAGGAAGCCCAGGACGGGCGACCGACCGAGGGCCTTCGTGGTTCGCTTTCACCGACTTGCCGACAGGGATAGTGTGCTGCGATGGGCCAAGGCGGAGAGGAGCAGCAGATGGGAGAACTGCGAGGTGCGCATCTACCAGGACTTGGGAACGGAGCTGGCCAAGAGGCGTGCAGGATTCATCAAAGTAAAGGCAGCCCTCTACAAAAAGGTGAGGTTTGAAATGCTGTATCCTGCGAAGCTTTGGGTTACGTTTGAGGAACTCCATCACTACTTCGAGACACCAGAACAGGTTTGGGCCTTCATTAAAGAGAAGAAGCTGGACTTGAACTAACGGGCACTTAGTTTTTTCAGTGCTCTACAGTGGCGGCGGTCTGTTAACCTAGCTTGCTTTGACTAGGAAAAGAAGCTGGACTTGAACTAACGGACTCTGGGCTCACAGAGCTTTTGTGTGGCGGCGGTCTGTTAAATTATCCTGTACCGTAATGTTTTATTTAAGATTGTTTTCAGCCTGGACAGACAGCGGTGGCTGGAGGGCGCACTGCTTAGGGTGATTTTGGGAGATTGCAATGACGGGGGCGGGGGGGGGGGGGAGAGAGAGAGAGAGAGAGAGAGAGAGAGAGAGAGAGAGAGAGAGAGAGAGAGAGAGAGAGAGAGAGGGGCCCTGCAAGGGGGGTCCTGCACTTGGTATCTTTTGGCAGGAGATCGGGACCTCTGATGGGGGGATGGACTAGGGGCTGGTTAAGGGACTTGAAAGGGCACGGGGAGATACAATCAGGTTAATGGGTCGTTGGTGTGTGGGGGGAGGGCTCGAGGACTTGGGCGGGAGACAGTCAGGCGCCAAGGGCAGGGGTCAGCGTAGCTAGCGTAGGTCAGGGGGCACCAGGGAGAGTAGGAGAAGGGACGGGCTACGGCCAAGCGCAGGGCGGACCTGGCAGGTCAAGCCTCGGGGGGCGTGGGGCAGCCGGGAAGGAGAGCAGAGAAGACTTAAGTGGGCAGGGGTGGTTTAGAGCTGTGGCTCTAATTAGTTTAGTTGAAAACGTGGGGCATGGGCAAACAGTTGATAGGGGAATTGCCTTATTAATATGTTTATTCTTTCCCACTGTTCGTTTTCAATATGTTAAGGCTTTTGAATATGGCCTTCTTTTTTCTCTGTAAATGTTACAAATCTGTTTTAAATAAAACATTTCAAAAAATTAAATAACTAAATAAATCTCTCCAAATGGAGAAAATTTAATTCGCCATCCAAGGGGCGGACAACGTCTTCCACAGAACGTGGGAGCCATTCACCCAACTGTTCCGGGACCGGTTTGTGGCCAACGAACAAGCAGAAGAACAGCTAAGAATCAGGGGGGGGGGGGGGGGGGGGGGGGGGGGGGGGGGGGGGGGGGGGGGGAAGAGGGCAGGAGGAGGAGACAGGGAAGAATAGAGGGGAACCAGAGAGGGAGGGGAGGCGAGGGAATGGAAGCCGGAAGGCGAGCACGGGAAACAACAACAAACTCGGCAAATGCAGTAACAGAGAGCTAGAAAATACAGGAGAAAGACGGGACGAACGGTCGAAGCGGAGGTGAACGCGCAACAACAGTGGCAGCGAAAACCGTCCGGGAGAAGTAACACCACAAACACCAGATCAATTCTCGTATTGCGCCCTCTGTACTGGACATAATTACTGTAATTGTTTCTCCGGCACCCAAATGTATATATACCTCCCCAGTTCTCTCTTCCCCACCCCCACCCCCCCCCCCTCCCCCCTCACAAACATGTACCTACTTATTTGTTAAACGTAATATTGTTGACTGCACAGAGTTGCTGTTTTTGAGCTGGTGTACAATATCCTACCAGTTATTTTTTTAATATGTATATATTTCAATCTGTGTACATAACTGTACAAAAACGATGTTCAAAAGCCCAATAAAAAACATTTTTTAAAAAAAGAATTAAGTGGGCAAATACAGGCCTTTACATCGCAAGTTGCATAACATAACCACTATCTTTTCATTCCAGTTCCTGCAGTGCAGGATCTTGTATTTACATGTTGCGGTCCATACCTACAGCATAATACAACAATCCTCACCACCTTTTCTTTGGAGAAAACCAAAGCATGGCCCAAAACTGTTCAGACACCTGAAATAGTTCCTCAGCACAAAACAACAGTAACCTGCCTGATGAACACATGCACCTGGTTGTAATTCACCCAGCATTGCAAAGTTTTGTGCCAATTATCAACTTTCCACCGAGCCCCATCCTCAAGCATGCTGTCACAGAGCTAACATGAGAGCACTATGACAGCTACCTGTGCATTGTGTTCATGTGCAGGATATGCCAGCAATAGACCATCTGCACATTGAGGGACTGGAAGCCTGTCCTGTACATAGAGTTTACAGCACAAAAAGATGCCGTTCAGCCCACATATAGCAATGTGGTTCAAGTGTTGTGTTCCAGTCACTCCAAACACTCTGGGAAAACCAATACTTGTATTAAAGCTCAGGGTCATCTTCCTTTGCTCCACTGCCCACATTCCAAATTTAATGCATTGGCAAGATCAACTGAACAAGGTGTCCATCACCAGTCAAATACTGTCCCTCAATTCACCATGATTCATGTGGAAGAGGACATCGTGGCTCGCTCGAAGAATTGATACTCTTAAAAGTTGAGAGCCTTGGTCATCTTTATTTACACCAAGAGGATTCTTCAGCATGTAGCCCAAAGTTTCCCAAGTCACTTCAGTGTAACCTGCACAGTTAGGTAATTGAATCCTTTATTAGTACTCAGACATCTTCTGGGATGCAAGTTGAAGCCTGCACTCTCTTGGAGAAGGGTGGGTACCTGGCGATATGGTGCCGTTCTTTCTTGTAATGCTTCGTTCTCTGGGGTTCCTGTCTCTGGTTCTCTCCCTTGACTTCCTTCTCCGCCTGCAACATTACAAAAAATCAAGGATGCAGCTATAACATGAGCCATCTTCGTTAATTTACAGAATCGGCTGTAATATGTCCCTACAGCAGCAAGAGATAATGATGGCATCAGCTTTTTCCAGATCAGCACTTGCTTTGGGTGACCAAGGTGTCTGTGCACCTGAAAATGTGAATGCAATGTTAAGAGCAAGCACAATTTGAGGATATGCCTATTTCAGAGTTGGGCCATTGCCAATTTTGTGGGCAGAGACTTGATGGAGTCATACAAAACTTGGACGGAGTACCTGGGAGTCTGAATTTTTCCAGGATCACACGTGCTTAAATTTGGTCTTTTAAGGCAAAACCACATGTATTCTTAAGCTCAAAGGCCCAGATATGCAAATCAAAGAGTTAAGTTGCTGGAAAACAATTACAGGGGCTTCAGTGAAACATCAATTGCACACCTGAAGCTATGTAAAGTATTATCCAAACTGGTGCAGTAAAGTACAGTGATCTATGATGTGTTGGGTGCTCGGGATCCATGGAACACATACAGGCCACTAACACTTAAAATAGTGCAACACTATTTTAAGTCAGAAACTGTTGAACATACTTTCACTGTGGGTTAACATGATATTAGATTAAACTAAAGACTTATGCCTTGTCCTAACCAGTCTATGCACTCAGCAGATGGTGAAGATCTGTGCTGCAAGCTCTGTCCTACTAGGAGGCGACAGCTAGAATGAGCGGGAACTCTGATGCCCCCTGTCTTTATAGTGCATGTGCTCTAACAGGTGATTGGCTGCGGTGTTGTGTGTGTTGATTGGTCCCGCTGTGTGTCCATCAGAGTGTGTGTCTGCACCATGATATACTGGTGTATATTATGACATCCCCCCTTTTATAAAAGAATGTATATGTGTGGCAATAAATAATGTATGGTGAGAATGTTCCTAACTACGTGTGGGGTGTGAAGACATATTTACAGGACTACGTACATGAGAACTAAGCTATTTACATGGGAAGGTGCCTGGTGCAGAGAAGCAGTATGCAACAAGAATAACGAGATCAACACTATATACAAACTAGGGAAACGATCAAACAAAGCAACAAAACAATTCAGAAAGTCTATATGTCCGCAAAGTTCATAAGTTAAGTCTCTGAGGTGGGCGACGAATTCTGGTTGACCGTCAGGGTGGCACACCACTCATTGTCTGGATCGATGCTGTATACCGATAGAGGCTGGATTCTTTGCTTCGGGGACACCCTGTTTTTTGTAATGATACCGACTCAAAAAGGCGGCTTAGTGTCCTCGGTGTGAATGTTGGGTAGTAGGTCCGCATCGGGCTCAGTGACAGTGGGTTGAATGGCCCGGACATTCCTGCGAGGCTGGCTGAAGCGATACGAGTTGGCAGGCTGAGCTGCTCTGCATAAAGCAGCATAGTGGCCAAGTGCGCCACATCTCAGGCATTGTCGGGATTTGGCAGGGCATTGCCGCTTTAAGTGGGCGGGGCCACAGTTGCCGCACGTTGTAGCTTCAGTACGTTCGCTGCGCCGCCGCGCATGCGCGGTGCGGTCGTACGTGGTGCGTGCCTGCGCATTAATTTTGTCGACGTCGCCGTCCCCTCGTTTGGTGCGCACAAGCGCGGGTGTCCGCGAAAAGCATGCGAAATGGCCGCCCTCATCCAGGCTGAGGCCCTGGAGTTGCTCGATTGCTTGGATCCGTTCTGCCTCATAGGGACCTTGCCGTGCCATTTCAGCCGCTTGGATGTGGGAATACCGACTAGTGGCGTGTTCGTGTAGCACGCATGTCTCGATGGCAGTCGCTAGGATGAGCTGCTTTACCTGGAGGAGCTGCTGGCGTAGGAGGTCCGACTGAACACCGAAAACGATCTGGTCGCGTATCATAGAACATAGAACATAGAACAATACAGCGCAGTACAGGCCCTTCGGCCCACGATGTTGCACCGAAACAAAAGCCATCTAACCTACACTATGCCATTATCATCCATATGTTTATCCAATAAACTTTTAAATGCCCTCAATGTTGGCGAGTTCACTACTGTAGCAGGTAGGGCATTCCACGGCCTCACTACTCTTTGCGTAAAGAACCTACCTCTGACCTCTGTCCTATATCTATTACCCCTCAGTTTAAAGTTATGTCCCCTCGTGCCAGCCATATCCATCCGCGGGAGAAGGCTCTCACTGTCCACCCTATCCAACCCCCTGATCATTTTGTATGCCTCTATTAAGTCTCCTCTTAACCTTCTTCTCTCCAACGAAAACAACCTCAAGTCCGTCAGCCTTTCCTCATAAGATTTTCCCTCCATACCAGGCAACATCCTGGTAAATCTCCTCTGCACCCGCTCCAAAGCCTCCACGTCCTTCCTATAATGCGGTGACCAGAACTGTACGCAATACTCCAAATGCGGCCGGACCAGAGTTCTGTACAGCTGCAACATGACCTCCCGACTCCGGAACTCAATCCCTCTACCAATAAAGGCCAACACTCCATAGGCCTTCTTCACAACCCTATCAACCTGGGTGGCAACTTTCAGGGATCTATGTACATGGACACCTAGATCCCTCTGCTCAGCCACACTTTCAAGAACTTTACCATTAGCCAAATATTCCGCATTCCTGTTATTCCTTCCAAAGTGAATCACCTCACACTTCTCTACATTAAACTCCATTTGCCACCTCTCAGCCCAGCTCTGCAGCTTATCTATATCCCTCTGTAACCTGCTACATCCTTCCACACTATCGACAACACCACCGACTTTAGTATCGTCTGCAAATTTACTCACCCACCCTTCTGCGCCTTCCTCTAGGTCATTGATAAAAATGACAAACAGCAACGGCCCCAGAACAGATCCTTGTGGTACTCCACTTGTGACTGTACTCCATTCTGAACATTTCCCATCAACCACCACCCTCTGTCTTCTTTCAGCTAGCCAATTTCTGATCCACATCTCTAAATCACCCTCAATCCCCAGCTTCCGTATTTTTTGCAATAGCCTACCGTGGGGAACCTTATCAAACGCTTTGCTGAAATCCATATACACCACATCAACTGCTCTACCCTCGTCTACCTGTTCAGTCACCTTCTCAAAGAACTCAATAAGGTTTGTGAGGCATGACCTACCCTTCACAAAGCCATGCTGACTATCCCTGATCATATTATTCCTATCTAGATGATTATAAATCTTGTCCCTTATAATCCCCTCCAAGACTTTACCCACTACAGACGTGAGGCTCACCGGTCTATAGTTGCCGGGGTTGTCTCTGCTCCCCTTTTTGAACAAAGGGACCACATTTGCTGTCCTCCAGTCCTCTGGCACTATTCCTGTAGCCAATGATGACATAAAAATCAAAGCCAAAGGTCCAGCAATCTCTTCCCTGGCCTCCCATAGAATCCTAAGATGAATCCCATCAGGTCCCGGGGACTTATCTATTTTCAGCCTGTCCAGAATTGCCAACACCTCTTCCCTACGTACCTCAATGCCATCTATTCTATTAGCCTGGGGCTCAGCATTCTCCTCCACAACATTATCTTTTTCCGGAGTGAATACTGACGAAAAATATTCATTTAGTGTCTCGCCTATCTCTTCAGACTCCACACACAATTTCCCATCCCTGTCCTTGACTGGTCCTACTCTTTCCCTAGTCATTCGCTTATTCCTGACATACCTATAGAAAGCTTTTGGGTTTTCCTTGATCCTTCCTGCCAAATACTTCTCATGTCCCCTCCTTGCTCGTCTTAGCTCTCTCTTTAGATCCTTCCTCGCTACCTTGTAACTATCCATCGCCCCAACCGAAACTTCACACTTCATCTTCACATAGGCCTCCTTCTTCCTCTTAACAAGAGATTCCACTTCCTTGGTAAACCACGGTTCCCTCGCTCGACGCCTTCCTCCCTGTCTGACCGGTACATACTTATCAAGAACACGCAGTAGCTGATCCTTGAACAAGCCCCACTTATCCAGTGTGCCCAACACTTGCAGCCTACTTCTCGACCTTATCCCCCCCAAGTCACGTCTAATGGCATCATAATTGCCCTTCCCCCAGCTATAACTCTTGCCCTGCGGTGTATACTTATCCCTTTCCATCATTAACGTAAACGTCACCGAATTGTGGTCACTGTCCCCAAAGTGCTCTCCTACCTCCAAATCCAACACCTGGCCTGGTTCATTACCCAAAACCAAATCCAACGTGGCCTCGCCTCTTGTTGGCCTGTCAACATATTGTTTCAGGAAACCCTCCTGCACACACTGTACAAAAAACGACCCATCTATTGTACTCGAACTATATATTTTCCAGTCAATATTTGGAAAGTTAAAGTCTCCCATAATAATTACCCTGTTACTTTCGCTCATATCCAGAATCATCTTCGCCATCCTTTCCTCTACATCCCTAGAACTATTAGGAGGCCTATAAAAAACTCCCAACAGGGTGACCTCTCCTTTCCTGTTTCTAACTTCAGCCAATACTACCTCGGAAGAAGAGTCCCCATCTAGCATCCTCTCCGCCACCGTAATACTGCTCTTGACTAGCAGCGCCACACCTCCCCCTCTTTTGCCTCCTTCTCTGAGCTTACTAAAACACCTAAACCCCGGAACCTGCAACATCCATTCCTGTCCCTGCTCTATCCATGTCTCCGAAATGGCCACAACATCGAAGTCCCAGGTACCAACCCACGCTGCCAGTTCCCCTACCTTGTTTCATATACTCCTGGCATTGAAGTAGACACACTTCAAACCACCTACCTGAACGCTGGCCCCCTCCTGCGACGTCAAATCTGTGCTCCTGACCTCTATACTCTCATTCTCCCTTACCCTAAAACTACAATCCAGGTTCCCATGCCCCTGCTGCATTAGTTTAAACCCCCCCAAAGAGCACTAACAAATCTCCCCCCCAGGATATTTGTGCCCCTCAGGTTCAGATGTAGACCATCCTGTCTGTAGAGGTCCCACCTTCCCCAGAAAGAGCCCCAGTTATCCAAAAATCTGAAACCCTCCCGCCTGCACCATCCCTGTAGCCACGTGTTTATCATGGAGTCGGAGGTGGGCCCGTAGCTACAGGACTGCGCAAGGATGCGGAGGTGGGTGAGAAGGGACTGGAAAGGTTCATCCTTACCCTGCAAACACTGTTGTAATACATAGCGCTTGAAACTTTCATTCACCTCTATGCTGCAGTGAGTGTCAAACTTGAGGAGGACCGTCTTGAACTTTGTTTTATCTTCATCATCGCAAAGGTCAGAGAATTGAAAATGTGAATGGCATGGTTCCCGGCCGCGGAAAGGAAGAGAGCGATCTTCCTGGTGTCCAAGGCATCCTCCCGGTCTGTGGCCTCAAGGTAGAGCTGGAAGCGTTGTTTGAATATCTTCCAGTTGGCCCCTAGGTTACCGGTGATGCGGAGCGGCAGAGGCGGGCAGACGCTGTCCATTTTGCAGGATGACGGTATGCTGGTGGAAGGCAGGTAGGTCTAAGGTCTAAAAAGTTCTAAAATCCCTCAAACTTACAAGATAATGAACGGCTTAGATAGGGAGTCACTTTAGAACAGAGATGAGGAGAAATTTCTTCAGCCAGAGAGTGGTGGGTCTGAGGAATTCATTGCCACAGAGGGCGGTGGAGGCCGGGACGTTGAGTGTCTTTAAGACAGAAGTTGATAAATTCTTGATTTTGCGAGGAATTAAGGGCTATGGAGAGAGAGCGGGTAAATGGAGTTGAAATCAGCCATGATTGAATGGTGGAGTGGACTCGATGGGCCGAATGGCCTTACTTCCGCTCCTATGTCTTATGGTCTAACTCCTGGTATCATGATGTGTTGGGTGTTCAGGATCCGTGGAACACATACAGGCCACCAACACTTAAAATAGTGCAACACTATTTTATTAAGTCAGAAAATGTTGAACATACTTTCACTGGGGGTTAACACGATATTAGATTAAACTAAAGTCCTATGCCTTGTCCTAACCAGTCAATGCACTCAGCAGATGGTGAAGGTCTGTGCTGTAGGTTGTGAGCTCTGTCCTACTAGGAGGCTGCATCTCGAATGAGCAGGAACTCTGATGCCCCCTGTTTTTATAGTGCGTGTGCTCTAACTGGTGATTGGCTGCAGTGTTGTGTGTGTTGATTGGTCTTGCTGTGTGTCCATCAGTGTGTGTGTATCTGCACCATGATATACTGGTGTATATTATGACAATCTAGAAATTAGCAAGCATGAGGGTCACAGTTCACGATGCTCAAAGATTTAAATTTGGGTATGATGCAATTTTGGTGTATCGCACTTATTTCCCCGATTGTGATGCCGGGCCAAGCAGCCCACTGCTCCTCTAACCTCCGCATTGCCAATGGTCCCTGCATAAAGTCCCGGCAACATTGTTTGATCGGTGCTCCAAGCAGTTTTAAAGAGCGTCTGTTAAAGGACACTAGATTCCTGAAATTATGTCTGGCACAAAACCATTTCTGAATATTTCAAGGGTGACTCAAAGGGCACTGAAGATTTACCAGTTCAGCGATACCACTCTGGAAACTCTAGTCACCACAGTGCAATCCAGAAGAGATGAAATTATTTCTCTGGAGTGGGAAATCCTCAATGCACAACCAGAGGAAGGAATCAAGGCATGTCATCCAAGAGGTAAATGCCTACGGTTTTGGCACCATGAACAATGCCAAGAAATCCTACTTCAAGGTGAGTGAATGCATTCTCAGTTATGTCTCACTCCCACAACATCAATGCCCTCTCTCAGCTTTATGCATCACACTCCATCACTCACAGACGCCCCATTGGCACACAGTACCCATGACTAATGTTCATAAGAACCAAAGAAATAGGAGCAGCAATAGACCACCTGGTCCCTCGAGTCTGCTCCTTCGTTAAGATCCTGCCTCATCAAATTGTGGGCTTAACTTCACTATCAATAGTGCATCACTTCTTCGTAGATTAAAATCTGCTTAATTCAGCCGACAGATATCTGTGGGAGAGACGTCCAAGGATTAACAACAAGAGATTAAATTCCTCCTCATCCCCTAAATTCAATGATACGAATTGGGGGCAGGAGGCAGCCATTTGGCACAAAGAACAAAGAAATGTACAGCACAGGAACAGGCCCTTCGGCCCTCCAAGCCCGTGCCGACCATACTGCCCGACTAAACTACAATCTTCTACACTTCCTGGGTCCGTATCCTTCTATTCCCATCCTATTCATATATTTGTCAAGATGCCCCTTAAATGTCCCTATCGTCCCTGCTTCCACTACCTCCTCCGGTAGCGAGTTCCAGGTACCCACTACCCTCTGCGTAAAAAACTTGCCTCGTACATCTACTCTAAACCTTGCCCCTCTCACCTTAAACCTATGCCCCCTAGTAATTGACCCCTCTACCCTGGGGAAAAGCCTCTGACTATCCACTCTGTCTATGCCCCTTATAATTTTGTATACCTCTATCAGGTCGCCCCTCAACCTCCTTCGTTCCCGTGAGAACAAACCGAGTTTATTCAATCGCTCCTCATAGCTTATGCCCTCCATACCAGGCAACATTCTGGTAAATCTCTTCTGCACCCTCTCTAAAGCCTCCACATCCTTCTGGTAGTGTGGCGACCAGAATTGAACACTATACTCCAAGTGTGGCCTAACTAAGGTTCTATACAGCTGCAACATGACTTGCCAATTCTTATACTCAATGCCCCGGCCAATGAAGGCAAGCATGCCGTATGCCTTCTTGACTACCTTCTCCACCTGTGTTGCCCCTTTCAATGACCTGTGGACCTGTACTCCTAGATCTCTTTGACTTTCAATACTCTTGAGGGTTCTACCATTCACTGTATATTCCCTACCTGCATTAGCCCTTCCAAAATGCATTACCTCACATTTGTCCGGATTAAACTCCATCTGCCATCTCTCCGCCCACGTCTCCAGACAATCTAAATCCTGCTGTATCCTCAGACAGTCCTCATCGCTATCCGCAATTCCACCAACCTTTGTGTCGTCTGCAAACTTACTAATCAGACCAGTTACATTTTCCTCCAAATCATTTATATATACTACAAAGAGCAAAGGTCCCAGCACTGATCCCTGTGGAACACCACTGGTCACAGCCCTCCAATTAGAAAAGCATCCTTCCATTCCTACTCTCTGCCTTCTATGACCTAGCCAGTTCTGTATCCATCTTGCCAGCTCACCCCTGATCCCGTGTGACTTCACCTTTTGTACTAGTCTACCATGAGGGACCTTGTCAAAGGCCTTACTGAAGTCCATATAGACAACATCTACTGCCCTACCTGCATCAATCATCTTAGTGACCTCCTCGAAAAACTCTATCAAGTTAGTGAGACACGACCTCCCCTTCACAAAACCGTGCTGCCTCTCACTAATACGTCCATTTGCTTCCAAATGGGAGTAGATCCTGTCTCTAAGAATTCTCTCCAGTAATTTCCCTACCACTGAAGTAAGGCTCACCGGCCTGTAGTTCCCGGGATTATCCTTGCTACCCTTCTTAAACAGAGGAACAACATTGGCTATTCTCCAGTCCTCCGGGACATCCCCTGAAGACAGCGAGGATCCAAAGATTTCTGTCAAGGCCTCAGCAATTTCCTCTCCAGCCTCCTTCAGTATTCTGGGGATCAAATGAAGTTACTGTGAAAAGACCCTAGTCGCCACATTCCGGCGCTTATTCGGGGAGGCTGGTACGGGAATTGAACTGTGCGGCTGGCCTGCCTTGGTCTGCTTTCAAAGCCAGTGACTTAGCCTTGTGCTAAACCATCCCCTAAAGCACCTTGAAGCTTTTGATAAGATCATAGCTGATTTGATTCCGTGACCTCAAAGTCATCACTTTGCTGCCTACCCCTCGATTATGGACTCCCTCGTTAGTCAAGAATCGACCAACATAGGACAGGCTTTAACCAAGTTAAGGCGGTCCTGTTCAAGAAGCGGGTGAAATTTGGACTGTTATACCCGGCTCGTCTTTGGGTTACGCACGAGGACCGGCACCATTATTTTGAGTCGCCCGAAGACACGATGGACTTTGCAAAGAGGAAAAGGCTGGTGCTGAATTGAGAACTTTTTGTTTTAAGTTGCAATTTTTTGAGTGATGTTTATATGTTTCTATTGTCATTTCTCTTCTGTATTTGAGTTTGGTTGAAGAAGGGGGAAGTAAAAGTTATTCGGTTTCTGCAGGTTTTCGGTGTTTTGGTGGGGGTGGCTGGTGGGGCTTTTTACTTTGCATGACTTTGATTTACACTATGGGGGGGGGGTTCTGTGTTTTTCTTTTTGGGTTGTCGCTTATGTTAATTGGGCGATTGTTTGGGGTCGGTTTGATGAGGGAAGTGGTTTCGATGGGCGGGGGGGGGGGGGGGGAGTGAGAGAACAATAGGTGGGAGACTTCCTTGGCGCCGGAGGCGAGGGCCACCAGGCTAGCTGGGTGAGCTAGTCTACGGAAGCAAAGTGGGGGTGGGGGGGGGGGGGGGGGGCGGTGCATATGATTAATCTATGGCAGGGGTTAGGTTACAAAGTGTTATTGCTTGGGGGGGCAGGGGGGAAGAATTACTCTGCTGACGAGGGAGGGACTTAGGTTTCGAGACAGAAAGGAGGTCGGTGGTGGGGACTGCCAGGAGGCAGGCCGACGGAGGTGCGGCGCGTGGCGGGCCCAGGAAACGGGATGGTTGCTCGGCGGAGGGGGGGCACGGTGCCCCCCCCCAACTAGGCTGATCACATGGCATGTTAGAGGGTTGAACGGGCCGGTCAAGATTGCACTTGTGTTCGCGCATCTGAGGGCTCTGAAGGCGGACGTGGTAATGTTGCATGTAAATGGTGTCCATGTACATAGATCCCTGAAAGTTGCCACTCAGGTTGATAGGGTTGTGAAGAAGGCCTATGGAGTGTTGGCCTTTATTGGTAGAGGGATTGAGTTCCGGAGTCAGGAGGTCATGTTGCAGCTGTACAAAACTCTGGTACGGCCGCATTTGGAGTATTGCGTACAGTTCTGGTCACCTCATTATAGGAAGGACGTGGAAGCTTTGGAAAGGGTGCAGAGGAGATTTACCAGGATGTTGCCTGGTATGGAGGGAAAATCTTATGAGGAAAGGCTGATGGACTTGAGGTTGTTTTCGTTAGCGAGAAGAAGGTTAAGAGGAGACTTAATAGAGGCATACAAAATGATCAGAGGGTTAGATAGGGTGGACAGTGAGAGCCTTCTCCCGCGGATGGAAATGGCTGGCACGAGGGGACATAACTTTAAACTGAGGGGTAATAGATATAGGACAGAGGTCAGAGGTAGGTTCTTTACGCAAAGAGTGGTGAGGCCGTGGAATGCCCTACCTGCAACAGTAGTGAACTCGCCAACATTGAGGGCATTTAAAAGTTTATTGGATAAGCATATGGATGATAATGGCATAGTGTAGGTTAGATGGCTTTTGTTTTTTGACTTCCCATGTCGGTGCAACATCGTGGGCCGAAGGGCCTGTACTTCGCTGTATCGTTCTATGTTCTATGTTGCAGGAGGCACACCTGAAAGTGGCGGATCAAGTCAGGCTAAAGAAGGGTTGGGTCAGTCAGGTCTTTTATTCGGGGCTGGACACCAAGACTAGAGGGGTTACGATTTTGATCAACAAACGGGTGCAATTTCAGGTGGGCAGTATAGTCTCGGGGGGCGCCATTATGTATAGGTTAGCGGTAAGCTGGAGGGGAGGAAGGTAGTCTTGGTTAATTTGTATGCGCCAAATTGGGATGATGTGGAATTTATAAAGAGGTTGCTGGGGAAGATACCTGACCTGGACTCGCACAAGCTGGTTATGGGAGGAGATTTTAATACAGTCATCGACCCCGGCCTGGACCGGTCGTATTCAAAAACGGGGAGGGTGCCAGCAATGGCAAAGAAACTGATAGTGTTCATGGAGCAGATGGGGGGGGGGTCGACCCATGGAGGTTTAGGCAGCCAACGGGGAAGGAGTTTTCTTTTTATTTGCATGTTCACAAGGTTTATTCCCAGATAGACCTTTTCGTTTTGAGCAGGGATTTACTGGCGGGGGTGGTGGACACGGGGTATTCGGCCATCACTATTTTGGATCATGCCCCACACTGGGTGGAACTGCAGGTTAGTGAGGAAAGATTCCAACGCCCGCAATGGAGGTTAGAGGTGGGGTTGTTGGCGGACGAGGCGGTGTGCAAGAGGCTGAGGAAATGCATGCAGAATTACTTGCAGGTTAATGACACGGGGGAAGTCTCAGCAGCAGTGGTCTGGGAGGCGCTGAAGGCAGTGGTGAGAGGGGAGCTAATTTTGATACGGGCTCATAGGGACAGGACGGATAGGTCAGAAACAGACCGACTGGTTCAGGAGATCTTACAGATAGACAGGAGGTATGCGGTGACCCCGGGGGTGGAGCTCTGAAGGGAACATCGGAGGCTGCAGGCCGAGTTTGGGGTGTTGCCCACAGGTAAAGCAGTGGAGCAGCTTAGAAAGGCGAGGGGTGTGTTTTACGAACATGGGGAGAAAGCCAGCAAAATGCTTGCACAGCAGCTTAGGAAGAGGGAGGCAGCCAGGGAAATAGAGAGGGTGGTTGATGGGTATGGGAACTTGGTAGTGGAGCCGGCAGGGCTAAACAGGGCGTTCAGGGACTTTTACAGTAGACTCTATTGCTCGGAACCCCCCCACAGGGCCGGAGGGAATGAGACGCTTTTTGGACGGACTGACCTTTCCAAGGGTGGGTAGGGAGCTGGTAGATGGGCTGGGGGCCCCGATTAGGGCCGAAGAAATAATCGAGGGCTTGAAGGCAATGCAGTCGGGTAAAGCCCGGGGCCGGACGGGTACCCGGTGGAGTTCTATAAAAAGTTCTCCAGGATTTTAGGGCCATTGCTGGTCAAGGTTTTCAATGAGGCAAGGGATAGAGGCGTCCTGCCCCCGATGATGTCACAGGCCACTATCTCGTTGATATTAAACGGGACAAGAACCCGGAGCTATGCGGGTCATATAGGCCGATCGCGCTGCTTAATGTGGATGCCAAGTTACTGGCCAAAATCTTGGCCTCCAGGATTGAAGATTGTGTGCCGGATGTGATTATGGAGGATCAAACCGGGTTTGTCAAGGGCAGGCAATATAAGAAGGCTGCTCAATGTGATCATGATGCCCCCGGAGAGTAGGGAGGTTGAGGTAGTTGTGGCAATGGATACGGAAAAGGCTTTCGACCGGGTGGAGTGGGACTATCTATGGGAGGTGCTGGGATGATTTGGGTTCGGTAAGGGCATTATCGACTGGGTCAGGCTGTTGTACCAGGCCCCGGAGGCTAGTGTAAGGATGAATAGGATGACCTCGGACTATTATAGACTGTATCGGGGGACAAGACAGGGGTGCCCCCTCTCCCCACTGTTGTTTGCGTTAGCTATTGCTCGGAGAGCTTCAAGGGGCTGGAATGGGCTAGTTCGGGTGGGGGGTGGAACACAGAGTCTCGTTGTACGCGGACGACCTGCTCTTTATATGTATCGTATCCAGGGGCAGAGAAGGGCGAAATTATGGCGATTTGGGGGGAATTTGGCCGGTTTTCAGGGTATGAACTGAATATGACAAAGAGTGAGATGTTTGTAGTCCAGGCGAGGGGTCAGGTGGGTCGGCTGAGGGAGCTGCCGTTTAGGTTAGATGGGGACAGTTTCAGGTACTTAGGGATACAAGTGGCGCGTGACTGGGGCCAGTTACACAAGTTGAACTTGTCCCGGTTAGTTGAACAGATGAGGGGCGAGTTTCAGAGATGGGATGCGCTCCCCCTGTCATTAGCTGGGAGTGCACAGACGGTCAAAATGACGGTCCTACCAAGATTTCTGTTCGTATTTCAGTGTTTCCCAATTTCATCCTGCGGTCCTTTTTAAGAGGGTTAATAAAATCATCCTGGGCTTTGTGTGGGCGAGTGAAGAAGGTGATGCTCGAGCGGAATCGGGGGGGCTTGCGCTGCCAAATTTTTGTAATTATTACTGGCCGGCTAACGCAGCCATGATAAGGAAGTGAGTGGTGGGGGCGGAGGCGGTTTGAGTGCGGATGGAGGCAGCTTCGTGTAGAGGCACCAGTCTGGGGGCGCTGATAACGGCACCTCTGCTGTTCCTGCCGGCGAGGTACTCCACCAGCCCCGTAGTGGTGGCGGCCCTGAGAATCTGGGGTCAGTGGAGGAGGTACGCTGGAGCAGTGGGAGCATCGGTCTGGTCCCCAATCTGTGACAATCACCGGTTTGCCCCAGGGAGCTTGAATCGGGGGTTCCGAGAATGGCAAAGGGCGGGAATTGAGAAGATGGGGGACTTGTTTTTAGAGCGGAGCTTCCCTAGCTTGAGGGCGCTGGAGGAGAAGTTTGGGTTGGCAAGGGAGAACAAATTTAGATATTTACAGGTGCGGGACTTTCTGCATCGGCAGGTATCATCCTTCTCACTCCTGCCACTAAGGGGGATCCAGGATAGGGTAGTGTCTGGGGGATGGGTGGGAGAGGGGAGTGTCTCGGACATCTACAAAGAACTCATCGGGGCGGAGGAGACGCAGACCGAGGAGATGAAGCGCAAGTGGGAGTAGGAGCTTGGTGGTGAGATGGAGGATGGCTTATGGGGGACGCGTTGAGCAGAGTCAACGCGACCGCAACATGCGCCAGGCTCAGCTTGATCCGATTCAAGGTGGTCCAGATGAGTAGATTCTTTGGGGCGGAGGACAGGTGTGGAAAATGTGCGGGTGGAACAGCGAACCATGTTCACATGTTCTGGGCGGGTCCAAAACTTCGGGGATATTGGCAGGGGTTTGCGGATGTCATGTCCAGAGTATTGAAAACAAGGGTGGCAATGGGTCCAGAGCGTGGGTAGGAGAAGGGAGCATCTTGGACATTTACAAGGAACTTATGGGGTCAGAGGAGACGCAGACCGAGGAGCTGAAGCACCAGTGGGAGGAGGAGCTGGGAGGAGAGATAGAGGATGGTCTCTGGGCGGACGCGTTGAGTAGAGTCAACGCGTCCGCAGCATGTGCCAGGCTCAGCCTGATACAATTCAAGGTCGTTCACTGGCTCACATGACAGTGGCCCGGATGAGCAGATTCTTTGGGGTGGAAGACAGGTTTGCAAAATGTGCGGGAGGACCAGCGAACCATGTCCACATGTTCTGGGCATGTCCGAAGCTTAGGGGATTTTGGCAGAGGTTTGCAGATGTCATAGAATCATAGCATATACAGTGCAGAAGGAGGCCATTTGGCCCATCGAGTCTGCACCAGCTCTTTGAAAGAGCACCCTACCCAAGCCCACACCTCCACCCTATCCCCATAACCCAGTAACCCCACCCAACACTAAGGGCAATTTTGGACACTAAGGGGAATTTAGCACGGCCAATCCACCTAATCTGCACATCTTTGGACTTGTAGCCACCTAAAATGGCTGATTCCCTATTAATTTGGCCAAAACCCGATTTAAAATGGCTAACTGAAAAGGCTGATGGGAAAAGCAGCCAACAGGACACAAACAGACAGCTGCAGACAGAATAGCGTATTCGGCTCTGGGGAAGTCGGCCCAGATCGGTACTCAAGACTATTAGCAGCACATCAACCCAGACATCTGCAGTTTAATCGGCTATCCCCGGGAACAATTGCAACATATTAGCAATTGAATGCCGGGCCAGACCTGTCGGCGCCTGCAGTGGCCGAAACAAAGACAGGTGAACGACCACCCCCCGATCGAGGAATCGCCCCGTTATTGGACATATCGAACCCAGTGATTGGGAACAAGTCCAATCACTTGGGACTCAGGGTCAAGGGCCGCCCCGAGAGGCAGGAAGCCCCTGGGCCCTATAAAGTGAGGGGCCAAGTTCAGATCTCTCTCTCTCCCTTCTTCACCTGCTCGCAGCTTTCGCAAGAACCTTCAGCAAAGAACCGTAAGTTTGACTCCAGCGATCGCTACCTGATAAAGACTCCTAGCCATCGACCCGTATCAGGCTTTTGAATCCCGCGGGCCAGATCCGATTTCAATAAGCCATTCGTTTCCCTGACCTGGTGGGCCCTTCCTAAAGTTATCTATTGGCCAGTAGTGGTAGGCTTCGATATAGATGGTAGGATTATTGTGTAAGCATTAGTTGTTGTATATAATAAACGACCGTTGATTTCAATCTTACTAAGCAGTGTGCTGACTTATTAATCATAACTTGAGCTTGAACCACGTGGCGGTATCAGAAAGATACCTGGCGACTCGTGAGCAAAGGTGACATAATCAGAGGTAATAAAACTAAGGCTAAAAAGAGCAATAGACTGTGAGAGGAAACCGGAGCACCAGGAGAAAACCCAGGCACACACAGGGAGAACGTGCAGACTCCGCACAGACAGTAATCCAAGCCGGGAATCGAACTTGGGACCCTGGAGCTGTGAAGCAATTGTGCTAACCACCATGCTACCGTGCTGCCCTTGTTATGTCATGTCCAAGGTGTTAAAAACAAGGGTGGCGCTGAGTCCAGAGGTGGCGATTTTCGGGGTGTTGGAAGACCCGAGAATCCAGGAGGAGAAAGAGGCAGATGTTCTGGCCTTTGCTTCCCTGGTAGTCTGGAGACGGATACTGATAGCTTGGAGGGACTAAAACCCCCGAAGTCGGAGACCTGGCTAACTGACATGGTGAGCTTTCTCGGCCTAGAGAATATTAAGTTCGCCTTGGAGGGTCACTGTTAGGGTTCACCCAGAGATGGCTGTTCATCGACTTTTTCGTGGAGAATTAATCGTCAGCAGGGGGTGGGGGTGGGGGGTGGGTGGGAGGGAGGGGTTAGGGTAGCGTAGAATAGGGGGTCAATTAGGCGTGTCTTGGCGGGATGGGAGTCAGTGATTGCACTACGTCTATTGTTCTTTGTACATTGTTTTTATACTGTTGCTATTTGTAATGCCAAAAATACCTCAAAAATTGTTTATTAAAAAAAGAATCATAGAACATAGAACATAGAACAATACAGCGCAGTACAGGCCCTTCGGCCCACGATGTTGCACCGAAACAAAAGCCATCCAACCTACACTATGCCATTATCATCCATATGTTTATCCAATAAACTTTTAAATGCCCTCAATGTTGGCGAGTTCACCACTGTAGCAGGTAGGGCATTCCACGGCCTCACTACTCTTTGCGTAAAGAACCTACCTCTGACCTCTGTCCTATATCTATTACCCCTCAGTTTAAAGTTATGTCCCCTCGTGCCAGCCATATCCATCCGCGGGAGAAGGCTCTCACTGTCCACCCTATCCAACCCCCTGATCATTTTGTATGCCTCTATTAAGTCTCCTCTTAACCTTCTTCTCTCCAACGAAAACAACCTCAAGTCCGTCAGCCTTTCCTCATAAGATTTTCCCTCCATACCAGGCAACATCCTGGTAAATCTCCTCTGCACCCGCTCCAAAGCCTCCACGTCCTTCCTATAATGCGGTGACCAGAACTGTACGCAATACTCCAAATGCGGCCGGACCAGAGTTCTGTACAGCTGCAACATGACCTCCCGACTCCGGAACTCAATCCCTCTACCAATAAAGGCCAACACTCCATAGGCCTTCTTCACAACCCTATCAACCTGGGTGGCAACTTTCAGGGATCTATGTACATGGACACCTAGATCCCTCTGCTCATCCACACTTTCAAGAACTTTACCATTAGCCAAATATTCCGCATTCCTGTTATTCCTTCCAAAGTGAATTACCTCACACTTCTCTACATTAAACTCCATTTGCCACCTCTCGGCCCAGCTCTGCAGCTTATCTATATCCCTCTGTAATCTGCTACATCCTTCCACACTATCGACAACACCACCGACTTTAGTATCGTCTGCAAATTTACTCACCCACCCTTCTGCGCCTTCCTCTAGGTCATTGATAAAAATGACAAACAGCAACGGCCCCAGAACAGATCCTTGTGGTACTCCACTTGTGACTGTACTCCATTCTGAACATTTCCCATCAACCACCACCCTCTGTCTTCTTTCAGCTAGCCAATTTCTGATCCACATCTCTAAATCACCCTCAATCCCCAGCCTCCGTATTTTTTGCAATAGCCTACCGTGGGGAACCTTATCAAACGCTTTGCTGAAATCCATATACACCACATCAACTGCTCTACCCTCGTCTACCTGTTCAGTCACCTTCTCAAAGAACTCAATAAGGTTTGTGAGGCATGACCTACCCTTCACAAAGCCATGCTGACTATCCCTGATCATATTATTCCTATCTAGATGATTATAAATCTTGTCTCTTATAATCCCCTCCAAGACTTTACCCACTACAGACGTGAGGCTCACCGGCCTATAGTTGCCGGGGTTGTCTCTGCTCCCCTTTTTGAACAAAGGGACCACATTTGCTGTCCTCCAGTCCTCTGGCACTATTCCTGTAGCCAATGATGACATAAAAATCAAAGCCAAAGGTCCAGCAATCTCTTCCCTGGCCTCCCATAGAACCTAGGATAAATCCCATCAGGTCCCGGGGACTTATCTATTTTCAGCCTGTCCAGAATTGCCAACACCTCTTCCCTACGTACCTCAATGCCATCTATTCTATTAGCCTGGGGCTCAGCATTCTCCTCCACAACATTATCTTTTTCCTGAGTGAATACTGACGAAAAATATTCATTTAGTATCTCGCCTATCTCTTCAGACTCCACACACAATTTCCCATCCCTGTCCTTGACTGGTCCTACTCTTTCCCTAGTCATTCGCTTATTCCTGACATACCTATAGAAAGCTTTTGGGTTTTCCTTGATCCTTCCTGCCAAATACTTCTCATGTCCCCTCCTTGCTCGTCTTAGCTCTCTCTTTAGATCCTTCCTCGCTACCTTGTAACTATCCATCGCCCCAACCGAAACTTCACACTTCATCTTCACATCGACCGACATACCTCTGACTTTAAAGTATTTAATGACGATGAATCCACTTCTTTCTGGGAAAAGACAGTTACAGACTCTCAGCTTCATGGGGGGAAAAAAATTTATCAATTTTTAAACTGTCACCGAATTCTAGTCTCTCCAACAAGGGGAAGTATCCTTCCAACATCCACCCTGTCAAGACCCATCAGGATCTTGGATCACCGGCCATTCTTCTAAACTCTAGTAGAGTTTACTTGTCCAACCTTTCCTTAAGACTTCTCTTCTGCCACATCGCAGAAGTCAGTCGGGAACTACTTCTATTGCAATTATGTCTTTTCTTAAATAAGGACACCAAAAAAACTGTACAAGTACACCAGATGTGGTGTACCAAATCCTCTTGCAGTAAGTGCCAACATTCCATTTGCCTTCCTAATCACTTGCTGTATGTACCTGCCTGGTAACATTCTGTGATGTATGTACCAGGACCTATATCTCTCAGTACCACAGAGATCTTTGATCTCTCTCCAGTTAATTATACTGCTTTTTATTCTTCCGGCTAAAGTGGTCTAGTTCACATTTTCTCACATCATACTCAATCTGCCAAATCTTTTCCCCCTCACGTTGTATTTCCCTTTGCAGACTCCTATATCCTCTTAACAACATACTTCCTTCAGGTTTAACAACCCTGCCTTTCATCCAAGTCATTGATACATATTGTAGATAGATGAGACTCCAGAAGACTTTACATCTTGGAACCCGTAAATGACCCAGTTATGCCTGTTCGCTGCTTCCCCTTAGTGAACCAATCCACTACCCATGCTCATATGTTACCTCTCTACACCATGAGCTTTTGTTTTGTAATAACCTTTGACATGACAAATTGTTAATCGCCTTTTGAGAAAATAAGTATACAACTTCTACAGGATCATGTTTCTCGACATTGCTTATTACTTCCTCAAAATGTTGATTCTACCTGATTGCACTGAGATTTTCTAAATGACCTGCTATAACCTCCTTAATAATAGATTTAACATTTCCCCTTTGATAGGTGTTAAGATTTTAAGTTTCCAGCTTTCTGCCGCCCTTTCTTGAATAGAGAAGTTACATCCGCCATTTTTCAAACCAATAACAACAGTGATCCTTGCACAACATTTGGAAAGCGGTGGTGTAATCAGACAAAGTCAGCATGGATTTACAAAAGGAAAACGTACTAGAATTCTTTGAAGATGTAACTAGTAGAGTTGACCAGGGAGAACTGGTGGATGTGGTTTAGAGTCATAGCGGTTTGCAGCATGAACAGAGGCCCTTCGGCCCAGCTTGTCCATGCCGCCCAGTTTTTACCACTAAGCTAGTCCCAATTGCCCTCTATACCCATCTTTCCTATAGAACTGTCTGAATTCTTTTTAAAAGACAAAATTGTATCTGCCTCTACTACTGCCTCGTTCCAGGCACCTCAGAAGGCTTTTGCCAAGGTCTCACATAATATGTAAAGTTAAAGTGCATGGGATTACAGGCAGTATCTTTTAAAAAATAAATTTAAAGTATCCAATTAATTTTTTTTCCAAATAAGGGCTAACTTAGCTTGGCCAATCCACCTACCCAGCACATTTTTGGGCTGTGGGGGTGAGACCCACGCAGACACCGGGAGAATGTACAAACTCTACACGGACAAACCCGGGTCCCTCAGCGCCGTGAGGCAGCAGTGCTAACCACTGCACTACCCCACGGGTAGTGTCGAGATGGCTAGAAAGCTGGTTAGCAGACAGAAAGCAAAAAGTTGGAATTACTGGGTCTTTTCCTGATCGGCAGGCAGTGACTAGTAGGGTACCGTAGGGATCTGTGTTAGGACCCCAACTGTTCATATTATGTATTAATGAGTTGGACGAGGGAAGAATGTTATCTACAATGTTGCAGATGATACAAAGTTGGGTGGGAGGGTGAGCTGCAAGGAGGATGAGCTACGAGGAGGGTGCAGAAGTCCTTCAGCAGGACTGGGACAGGCTGACTGAATGGGCACATGCATGACAGATGCAGTATAATGTGGATAAATGTGAGGTTATCCGCTTCGGTAGCAAAAGAATAGGAAGGCAGATTATTGTTTGAATGGGTGTAAATTGATAGAGGTGGATCCTCAGCGAGACCTTGGTGTCCTCGTGCATTAGTCATTGAAATTAAGCAATCAGGTACAGCAGGCAGTAAAGGCAGCAAATGGTATGTTGGCCTTCTGTTATGGGCCAAGGTTTAGAAAACTCCAAAGTACATCATGGAGTTCACCTGACCCACAACTGTTTATAGATTTTGGTTATGAGGAACACACGGGCCTACCTCTCAGGTGTTTGTTTAAACAGAGGCTTTAAGCACTTTTAAATCAAAAACAAAGTTTATTCTACAAATTCAGTTAACGTTTTTATAAACACACAGTAAGCATTTTTATCAACTACAAACATAAATACCCTACACAGCTACAGTACTCTAAAAAACCCTTAATAAAATTTCCCCCTTAAGCTGTTCCAATCTTAATAGCAAGATCTCATAAACCAGACACGCCTTTTCAAAGGTGTGGCCCCATGCACAACACTCTATGGATACTTCTTGCTCTTCTCAAAACAACAGGTTTGGATTCCTTCCATAAAACAGTTATCATTTTTTAATTATCAAGTGATCTGGAGACACCTTTTAACATGCAGAGAGAGAGAGAGAGAGACAAGACGGACTTCTCTGACTGAATCCAGCTTCCAAATGTGTAAACAAAAGTAAAACCCAGAGTCGCAGCCCAGCTCCACCCACACAATGACATCACGGAAGCCATTTGATAACACAAAACACTCCTTAAAGGGACACTCCGATGACACCTCCCAAGAAAAAAAATAAACCATCAACTTCAAAGATGGTTTCATTTTTCACCTTTTCATTTTCCCATTAAAACAATTGACAATAAATATACATTTTTAAACAAAAACAAAACAGGCAATCATTCATAATAATACTGTCCATTTTACTTCTTCTTCAACCATCGCACCTGCTTCTCTTCATCACATTCATGACAAAGCATCGGCTATACCATTTTCTCGTCCTGCAACATGTATAATTTGTAAATGAAATGGCTGTAACAATATACTCCATTGGAACAGTCTGGCATTGTTATTCCTGAATCGCTCCAAAAACGTCAATGGATTATCAGTATATGTTATCAGTATATGAAAATGTTGCAAAGCAAGCACCAAGCTCAAAGTCTCCTTTGCAATCGTTGAATACTTCCTCTGGTGATCGTTCAATTTCTTGGAAAAATATCCAATAGGCCGATTGATGCATGATCAATGACCACTAAAGCGAGGTTGTAGTCCAACTGAAGGCTTTAATAAGCTAGATGTTCCCCAGCAGCTCAGGTACAGAATGAATGCTGCTGGGGCGGCACGGGTTCTTATACCCCGCCTAGCAGGGCGGAGCTATCATACATTCTAACCAATGGAAAGCATACAGTTTCCACCAATGGTGCTTTAGCCTGTCAGGTACCGTAATACCGCCGTACAGTGTTTAGTAACTATTTACAATTCTGATAGCTATGTACATTTGATGGTTTATATTTACAGTTTACAATAAAAATGAAGCAATCAGTTGATCGGGGGCCCTGGTCATCCTCTGTGATTGTCGGAGCTTCGGTGGTGACTCCGGTGGAGGCTCGGGCGTCTGTGACTCCGGGAGCATGGCTTCGACCTCCATGGCAGCTTCGGCACCCCTAGACGGCGCTGGTGGGGAAAACGGTTGACCTGGGAAGGGAGCGCCTGCGGGGGGGGCGTCGGTGGGTGGGGGGGCCTAGACGGGGCCGGCGGAAGGACCGATCCTCCTGTAAGGTGCTGCGGTGGAGGGGAGGGTGGGACTGGTGGCTGGGATGTGCGCGAAGTTCCGGCGGGTGCCGGGTCCCGTAGGGAGACCGCATCTTGTCGGCCGTCAGGGTACGCCATGTAGGTGTACTGGGGGTTAGCATGGAGCAGATGGACCCTCTCGACCAACGGGTCCGACTTGTGTGCCCACACGCGTTTTCAGAGCAGGATGGGTCCGGGTTCTGCCAGCCAGGTCAGGAGCGAGGTCCCAGAGGAGGACTTCCTAGGGAAGACAAGGAGACGTTCATGGGGTGGCTGATTGGTGGTTGTACAAAGCAGTGACCGGATAGAGTGGAAGGCATCCGGGAGGACTTCTTGCCAGCGGGAGACTGGGAGGTTCCTGGACCGTAGGGCCAGTAGGACGGTCTTCCAGACCGTTCCGTTTTCCCTCTCTACCTGTCCGTTACCCCGGGGGTTGTAACTGGTCGTCCTGCTCGAGGCGATGCCCTTGCTGAGCAGGAATTGACACAGTTCGTCGCTCATAAAGGAGGACCCCTATCACTGTGTATGTAAGCGGGGAACCCGAACAGTGCAAAGATGCTATGGAGGGCCTTGATGACGGTGGTTGCGGTCATGTCGGGGCAGGGGATGGTGAATGGGAACCGGGAGTACTCGTCAATCACGTTCAGGAAGTATGTGTTGCGGTCGGTAGGGGAGGGGCCCTTTGAAGTCCATGCTGAGGCGTTCAAAGGGACGGGAAGCCTTTATCTGGTGCGCTCTCTCTGGTCGGTAGAAGTGCAGTTTGCACTCCACGCAGATTTGGCAGTCCCTGGTGGCTGTCCTGACCTCGATGGAGTAGGGCAGGTTGCGAGTCTTGACAAAATGGAAAAAGCAAGTGATCCCTGGGTGGCAGAGGTCCTCGTGGAGGGCTCGGAGGTGTCCTCTTGTGCGGGACAGGGCATCAGGAGGCTCATTTAGCTTCCCGGGACGATACAAGATCTCGTAGTTGTAGGTGGAGAGTTCGTTCTTCCACTGCAAGATGTTATCTTTTTATCTTGCCCCGCTGTGCATTATCAAACATGAAAGCAACCGACAGTTGGGCTGTGAGGAGAGTGAATCTCCTGCCGGCCAGGTAATGCCTCCAATGTGCACAGCTTCTACTATGGCCTGGGCCTCCTTTTTGACTGAGGAGTGGCGGATTTTGGAAGCATGGAGGGTACGAGAGAAGAAGGCCACGGGTCTGCCCGCTTGGTTGAGGGTGGCCGCCAGAGCTATGTCAGACGCATCGCTCTTGACCTGGAAGGGGAGGGACTCGTCGATGGCGTGCATCGTGGCCTTTGCAATGTCTGCTTTGATGCGGCTGAAGGCCTGGCGAGCCTCTATCAACAGGGGAAAAACTGTGGATTGGATCAAGGGACGGGCCCTGTCCGCGTAGTTGGGGACCCACTGGCGTAGTAGCTAAAAAACCCTAGGCAACGTTTCAGGGCCTTGGAGCAACGAGGGAGGGGGAACTCCATAAGGGGGCGCATGCGTTCAGGGTCGGGGCCTATAACTCCATTTCGCACTATGTAGCCAACGATGGCTAGGCGGTCGGTGCTAAACACGCATTTATCCTTGTTGTATGCAAGGTTAAGGATGTTAGCGGTCTGGAAACATTTTCGGAGGTTAGTGTCGTGGTCCTGCTGGTCATGGCCGCAGATGGTGACATTATAGAGATACGGGAATGTTGCCCGTAAACTGTACCGGTCAACTTCGGTCCATCTCGCGCTGGAAGACCGAGACCCCGTTGGTGACACCGAAGGGAACCCTTAAGAAGTGATAGAGCCGCCCATCTGCCTCGAAGGCAGTGTATTTGCGGTCCCTAGTACGGATGGGGAGCTGGTGGTAGGCGGACTTGAGATCCACCGTGGAGAAGACCTTATAATGCGTGATCCTGTTTACCAGGTCGGATATGCGGGGGAGAGGGTACGCGTCCAGCTGCGTAAACCTGTTGATGGTGAGAGTGTAGTCGATGACCATCCTATGCTTCTCCCCGGTCTTTACCACCACTACTTGAGCTCTCCAGGGGCTGTTACTGGCTTCAATAACCCCTTCCCTCAGTAGCCTTTGGACCTCTGACCTAATAAAGATCCGGTCCTGGGCACTGTAGTGTCTGCTCCTGGTTGCGACGGGCTTGCAATCCGGGGTGAGGTTCGCAAACAGGGAAGGCGGGTCGACCTTAAGGGTCGCGAGGCTGCAGACAGAAAGGGGGGTATAGGGCCGCCGAATTTGAAGGTCAGACTTTGAAGGTTACACTGGAAGTCTAAACCTAGGAGTGTAGCCGCGCAGAGGTGGGGAAGGACGTAGAGACGGAAATTTTTGAACTCCCTTCCCTGGACGGTGAGGTTTGCTACACAAAACCCCTTTATCTCCACTGAGTGTGAACCGGAAGCCAGGGAGATTTTTTTGATTAATGGGGTTGATTAATGATTAATGGTGACCCTTACCGTGTCAGGGTGTATGAAGCTCTCCGTGCTCCCAGAGTCGATTAGGCAGGACGTCTCATGCCCGTTAATGAATACGGTCGTCGTAGCAGTTGAGAGTGTTCAAGGCTGAGACTGATCCAGAGTCACCGAGGCTAATCGCAGCAGTTGAGAGTTCTCTTCGGGCAGTACGTGGTCAGCCAAGCTGGGGTCCTGGGGGTTTATCCAAGATGGCGGCTCCCATTGGTCGCACATGGCTGGGGGTGCACAAAATGGCGGCGCTCATCCCTCCAATGTGGCGTCCAAGGAACAAGATGGCGGTGCCCGGGGTCCGCACGTGGCCCTGGAATATGAAGATGGCGGCGACCGCTGGCCGCACGGGGCCCTAAAAGAAGTTTGTGGTTGCGGTCCGCATTCGCCGCCAGAGACCGCGGCAACCGCACGGGCCTGGCATACCCCAATGAAATGGCCCTTTTTGCCGCATCCCTTGCAGGTGGATGCGCGGGCTGGGCAGCGCTGGGGGAGGGGTGCTTGGCCTGCCCACAAAAGTAGCAGCGGGGCCACTCGAGGTTGCCAGGCCACCTTGCAGCGCAGGCCTGTGGGGGAATGGGGGAAGTCTCGGGGTCGGCCGTGGAGGGGTTCCACGCTGCCGAGGGGGCTGCCGCGCGGTCGGGAACGTAAGCGCGGGCGTTCCTGGAGGTCACGTCCAGGGAGCCTGCAAGGGCCCGTGCCTCCCTGAGACCCAGGATATCCTTTTCTAACAGACGCTGGCGGATTTGTGAAGATAGCATACCTGCCACAAAAGTGGCCCGGACTAAGAGTTCCGTGTGTTCGCTCGCCGAAATCTGCGGGCAGCTGCAGCTTCTTCCCAACACCAGGAGTGCACGGTAGAATTTCTCCAGGGGTTTGTTGCCTTGTTGCAAGCAGGTGCCGGGCATAGACCTGGTTTACCGGGCGAATAAAGTGTTCTTTTAGCAGCTCTATTGCTGCATCAAAGTCTTCCGCTTCCTCGATGAGGGTGTAAATCTCCGGGCTCACCCTTGAGTGCAGGACGTGCAGTTTCTGCTCTCCCGTGCGTGTGTTTTCGGCCGTCCCGAGATACCCTTTAAAGCACGCCAGCCAGTGCTTAAAGATTGCCGCTGAGTTTCCCGCGTGGGGGCTAAGTTGCAGACACTCCAGCTTGATTCTTCTTAAAAAACTAGCTTATTAAATTGATGCACGATCAATGACCAATAAAGCGAGGTTGTAGTGCAACTGAAGGCTTTAATAAGCTAGATGTTTCCCCAGCAGCTCAGGTACAGAATGAAGGCTGCTTGGGCGGCACGGGTTCTTATACCCCGCCTAGCAGGGCGGAGCTATCATACATTCCAACCAAAGAAAGCATACAGTTTCCACCAATGGTGCTTTAGCCTATCGGGTACCGTAATACCTATAATACCACACCGTTCTATTCCTTCATCGTCTTCTTACAAGAGTACAGCACCAACACCGACATCACTCGCATCGACAGCCATTTTGAATGGTTGTGTGTAATTTGGGGTGGCCAACACGGGAGCAGTGGTTAACACAGCCTTCAGGCAGTCAAGTGCCTGTTGACACTCCGCCGTCCACTGAAATTTGCTACACTTCTTCAGCAAGTCCATCAGTGGAGCAACCATGCTGCTAAAATTCGGCACATATTTTCAGTAAAGTCCACTCATATCAAGAAATTGCATTATTTCCCTTTGTGTCGAGGGTATTGTAAACTCCCAAATAACTTTTGTTTTCACATCCCGTGGGGCCATTCGACCCTGTCTAATTGTATGGCCAAGGAACGCAACTTGGGCTTTTCCAAATTCACCTTTGGCTAGGTTTACCACCAAACCCGCCTCCTGAAGTCGATCGAATAACTCAATCATTTGCTTCAAATGTTCTTTACATGTCTGACTAAAAATCAACAGATCATCGATTGGATAATCCTGAAACAACTTTGTTAGTTAACCGTTGAAATGTGGCTGGGGAGTTTTCCATGCCAAATGGCACAACTTTGAATTGGTATATACCATGTGGAGTCACAGAAGCTGAAACTAATTCGCCCTTTCGGATAAAGGTACTTACCAGTAACCTTTAAGTAAATCCAGTTTGGAAATAAAAGCTGATTGTCCAACCATCTCAATACAGTCCTCCAAGTGTGGGATAGGATAAGAGTCTGTTCTTGTAACTGCATTAACTTTTCTAAAGTACACGCACAATCGTTGGGTACCATCCGGTTTCAGTACCATCACTATGGGTGAGCTCCATTGGCTGCAACCCACTTCAATTATGCCATTTCTAAGCATACTTTCAATTTCCTTGTTAGCCTGTGCCAATTTTAAAGCGTTAGTCTACAATTGGAACAGCATTTCCCACATCTGCATCATGAATTGCCATTTTAGTACTTCCCAACTTATCTCCACAAACTTGTCCATGTGAGATTAATAACTCTTTCAGGTCAGTTTGTTTTTCCTCTGGAAGGTAACTCAACAATTTATCCCAATTTTTAAGAACATCCTCATTATCTAAATTAATTTGAGGAATATCAAATTCAGAGTCATCTGAATTTGGTTCTTCACTTTGAGTTAGAATCACTAAAACCTCCTCCTTTTGCACTCCTTCCCTTTCAAAGTACCTTTTAAGCATACTCACATGGCAATTGGGGCGTTTTCCTTCTATCTGGCGTTCTTACCACATAAGTCACCTCACTTAATTTCCTTTCAATCTGATAAGGTCCACAAAATCTTGCTTTTAAAGGTTCACCTACCACTGGTAACAATAATAAAACTTTATCTCCACTGGCAAAACTATGAACTTTTGCTTTCTTGTCCACCACCCGTTTCATTACATGCTGTGCAACCTTCAAATATTGTCCAGCCAATTTACCTGCTCTATTTAATCGTTCCCTAAAACTTGACATATGATCCAGTAATGTAAGTTCAGACTGCTCGCTCACCAATTTCTCCTTCATCAATTTAAGTGGGCCTCTTACCTCATGACCAAAGATTAGTTCAAAAGGACTGAGTTTGGTTGACCCATTAGGTGCATCCCTAATTTGCAAACAGTACAAATGGAATTCCTTTATCCCAATTTCTCGATAATCTTGGCAATAAGCCCTCAACATCGTGACTAACGTTTGATGCCACCGTTCTAACGCTCGCTGCGATTCTGGATGGTACACAAATGATTTCAATTGTTTTACTCCTAAGCTATCCATAACTTCCTCGAATAACCTGGAAGTAAAATTTGATCCTTGATCTAATTGTATTTCTGTGGGTAGTCCATATCTAGTAAAGAATTTAAGTAACTCCTCCACAATCTTTTTAGCTGTAATATTGCATATTGGAATGGCCTCGGGAAACCTAGTAGACACATCCATTGTAGTCAAAAGATATTGATTCCCACATTTTGTTTTAGGAAGCGGTCCTACACAATCAATAAAGACCATTGTAAAAGATTCCTCAAATGCTGGAATGGATATTAAGGATGCTGGTTTTATCACCGCTTGAGAATTCCCTATCACTTGACATGTGTGACATAATCAACAAAATGTAACTACATCTTTATGTAGTACAGGCCAATAAAAATGTTTTTGTATTTTACCCTGAGTTTTCCTTAATCCCAAATGACCTCCTACTGGTACCTCATGTGCTACTCACGACACCTCCTTTCTATACCCTACCGGCAATACCACATGATGAACTTCTGCCCACTTTTCATCCGCCTGCATATGTAAAGGTCTCCATTTTCTCATTAAGACGTCATTTTTAAGGTAATAACATTCTGGTATACACTCAGATTCCTCTTCAGTGTATGCTTTCTGATACATCCGTTTATTTTATTTCTACATCTTTCTGTTGCATCTCTGCCAATTTCTGAACTAAAAGTATCCGCCTCATCCTCCACCTGTTCTTGTTCATTTCCAACAATCTGATCAAAAATCGTTTCTGGTAATTGAACTTCAACTTTATCTTCACTCTGATTTCTCCTCATGTCTTAGCCTGTGACTTTGTGACCTTGTTACGGCACTATCCGTAAAAATCCCAGGATACTCGTCCTCCCAACGCTTCAGTTGTCTGATTTTCCACTGGCTTATCAGCCACAGTAGGCATCACTCCCATCTGCGATCCAGCTATGTCATTACCCAAGATAAGCTGTATCCCTGGACAAAATAGTTTCTCTATTACACCTACTACCACTTCACCACTCTTCACTGGACTTTCCAACCGTACCTTATATAATGGAACACTACTCTTCTCACCCTGAATTCCACATATTCCCACCTTTTCTGGCAATATTCTTCCCAAACTACATAACTCCTCATCTCTTATCAACGATGGACTTGCTCCCGTATCTCTTAAAATTGTGACTTCTTTACCTACTCATCCTGATACATGAGTAAACTTTACCCACACAAGTAAATTCTTTAAAGAGATCTGGCACCTTCTTATCAATCACCTCTTGATCAAGCTGTACATTCTTTTGCACCTTCTTTGCTTCACTTGGGCTTTCCTTTACCACTTTAACAAACCCCACTGTCTTATCCTGTTTTACCACATCAGCCTTCCCAGTGCTTTCCTTCAATCCCCAGTAAAAGCATCTGAACCTTTTAATTTCTCTTCCACCCTCCTGGATTTCTTTTTCAATCTGAGGGACATTCTCCTCATTATCTCCCATCAGATCCCTTTTACCTTTACCACTTAAGTATTTCCCTTTTCCCCAGTTTCTATCCCTCACAGGCCGAAACTGATTTCAGAAACCAAACTTTGATTTATAAACTAATTCATAATCATCTGCCATTACTGCCGCTAATCTCACAGTTTTAACCCGCATGTCTTTCACAGGCGTTCTCACTACATCAGGAATTGAATTTTTAAACTCCTCCAAAATTATTATTTCTCTAAGAGCTTCATATGTTTGGTCTATTTTCAAAGCCCTTATCCACATATCAAAATTACTCTGCTTGAGCCTTTCAAACTCCATGTATGTTTGACCAGGTTCTTTCCTTAAATTTATAAACCTTTGTCTGTAGGCTTCAGACACTAGTTCATATGCACCCAAGATGGATTCTTTCACCTCCTCATAAGTCCCAGATATCTCCTGTGGTAGTGATGCAAACACTTCACTAGCTCTATCTACCAGCTTGGTTTGATTCAGTAATACCCATATGTCCTGTGGCCATTTCATTTGTTTAGCTATCTTCTCTAATGAAATGAAAAAGGCTTCTACATCCTTCTCATCAAACCGTGGCAATGCTTGGACATATTTAAATAGATCCAATCACCAAGCCTTTAACTATGACACTCATGCTCACTATCCTCATCACTAGCCTCAGACTGTACATTTCTCTTTACATCCGCCAATTTTAACTGACTTTCATGTTTCATGGCCATTTTCCGAAGTTCAAAGTCTCTCTCTTTTTCCCTGATCTGTACCTCCCTTTCTCTTTCTTTTTGTTATGCAAGGGCTATTCTTTCTTTTTCCCTTTCTTCATATTCATGCTGCTTTAATTCTTTTTCATGCTCAAGCTGCTTGATCTGTAATTGAATTCTTGCCATTTCCAATTATTCGGACTGTGTCTCAGGCAATTTTAAATGTTCAGCTACCGCCACAATTACCTCTTCTTTTCGTATTTTGTCAAGTAATGTTAACTGCAATGTTTTTGCCAAATCTAAAAGCCTTTTTTTTAGTCGCTGTTTGTAGGCCTCTGAAAGAGCCATTGTCCACAACACACTCCCTACTTAAACTGGAATACCACACCTGAAAAGCAAACACAAATATGTTCACCTCTCACTGTCTAAGTTCACTAAGCCAACCCGATCACAAAACATAGACTTTTGTCTCGGACGAGCACCCAATTTGCTGTGGGCCAGGGTTTAGAAAATTCCAAAGTATATAATGGAGTTCACCTGACCCATAACTGTTTGTAGATTGTGGTTACGAAGAGCACAAGGGCCTACTTTTCAGGTGTTTTTCAACAGAGGCATTCAGCACTTTTAATCAAAAACAAAGTTTATTCTACAAATTCAATTAACATTTTTATAAACACACACAGTAAGCATTTTTATCAACTACAAACATATATACCCCACACAGCTACAGTACTCTAAAAAAAAACTTAATACATTTCTCCCTTAAGCTGTTCCAATCTTAATAACAAGATCCCCTAAACCAGACACCCCTTTTCAAAGGTGTGGTCCCACACTGAACACTCAAGACCCAGTATCTTTAAGACTGCGGCATAGATATTTCTTGTTCTTTTCAAAACAGCAGGTTTGGATTCCTTCCATAAAACAGTTATCACTTTTAACTTATCATGTGATCTGGAGACACCTTTTAACATGCAGTGAGAGAGAGACAAGACAGACTTCTCTGACTGAATGCAGCCTCCAAATGTGTAAACGAAAGTAAAACTCAGAGCCACGGCGGGTCCCAGCTCAAATACAAAACTAAAAACCCAGCGCCACAGCCCAGCTCCACCCAGACAATGATATTATTGAAGCCATTTGATAATACAAAACACGTTTTAAAGGGATACTTCCATGACACTTCATAGCGAGAGGATTTGAGTATTAAGAATAGAGAGGTTTTACTGCAATTAGGGCATTGGTGAGGCCACACCTGGATTATTGTGTGCAGTTTTGGTGCTCTTATCTGAGGAAGGATACTCTTACTATGGAGGGAATGCAGCAAAGGTTTACCAGGCTAATTCCTGGGATGGCAGGACTGCCACAGAAAATAGTTGAGGCCAAAACATTGTGCAATTTCAAGAAGGAATTAGATATAGCTCTTGGGGCAAAAGGGATGAGGGGATTATCATAGAATTTACAGTGCAGGAGGCCATTCGGCCCATCGAGTCTGCACCGGCTCTTGGAAAGAGCACCCTACCCAAGGTCAACACCTCCACCCTATCCCCATAACCCAGTAACCCCACCCAACACTAAGGGCAATTTTTTGGACACTAAGGGCAATTTATCATGGCCAATCCACCTAACCTGCACATCTTTGGACTGTGGGAGGAAACCGGAGCACCCGAAGGAAACCCACGCACGATATTGGGGGGGGGGGGGGGGGGGCGCGGCGGAATAAGTGTTGAACTTGACGATCAGCCATGATCATAACGAATGGCAGAGCAGGCTTGAAGGCTTCCTCTTCTATATTCTATGTTTCTATGTAAACACGTTTCGGACAGATCTGGGCCTTTGTGCAGCCAACCTCCACTGCAGGGGTCACAAATACAAACATCAAACAAACAGGTAGTATTGAGGAAGCAGAAAGCTTTGGCAAAGGGGCATCTGGACTTGAAACGTTAGCTCTTTTCTCTCCCTACAGATGCTGCCAGACCTGGAGATTTTTCAGCATTTTCTTTTTGGTTTCAGATTCCAGCATCCACAGTCATTTGCTTTTATTAAGGGACTTGGGAGTCCTTGTTCATAATTCTCTTAAGGTTAACGTGCAGGTTCAGTTGGCAGTTATGAAGGCAAATTCATGTTAGCATTCATGTCGAGAGGGTTGGAGTACAAGAGCAGGGGTGTACTTCTGAGGCTGGTTAAGGCTCTGGTCTGATCCCATTTGGAGTATTGTGAGCAGTTTTGGGCCACGTATCCAAGGAAGGAGGTGAATGAACCCTGGAATGCAGAGCTTTCCGAATGAGGAACAGTTGAGAAATCTCGGTCTGTACTCGTTGGGGAGTTTAGATGGATGAGGGGAAATCTTATTGAAACTTACAGGATACCGAGAGACCTGGATAGAGTGGATGTGGAGGGGATGTTTCGAGTAGTAAAAACTTGAACCAGAGGGCACAATCTCAGACTAAAGGACAATCCTTGAAAGCAAAGATGAGGAGGAATTTCTTCAGCCAGAGGATGGTGAATTTGTGGAACTCTTTGCCGCAGAAGGCTGTGGAGGCCAACTCACTGAGTGTCTTTAAGACAGGGACAGATAGGTTCTTGATTAATAAGGGGATCAGGGGTTATGGGGAGAAGGCAGGAGAATTGTGGATAGCACAATTGCTTCACAGCTCCAGGGTCCCAGGTTCGATTCCGGCTTGGGTTATTGTCTGTGCGGAGTCTGCACATCCTCCCCGTGTGTGCGTGGGTTTCCTCCGTGTGCTCCGGTTTCCTCCCACAGTCCAAAGATGTGCAGGTTAGGTCAATTGGCCATGCTAAATTGCCCTTAGTGTCCAAAATTGCCCTCAGTGTTGGGTGGGTTACTGGGTTATGGGGATAGGGTGGAGGTGTTAACCTTGGGTAGAGTGCTCTTTCCAAGAGCCGGTGCAGACTCGATGGGCCGAATGGCCTCCTTCTGCACTGTCAATTCTATGATGATAGAAAAATATCAGTCATGCTTGAATGGCGGAGCAGATTCAATGAGCCGAGTGGCGTAATTCTGCTCCTATGTTTTATGGTCTTATGCACTAGTGGAAAGACAAAAATGCTGAACATTACATTACGGAGTGTCTCCTCTACAGACAAAGTGTCAGGTTAATCACTTTAAGCTCAGCAAATGAGGCGCTATCCCTTGGCTTCAGGGATTTGTATTCATTACATAAAAGGCTGGACGAGCCACTTCCCCAAGGGACTGGATCTCGAGCTCCAGGGCTGCAGGCCATGGTGCATCGGGACCTCCTCCTAGATTAGTGTTGGCGTCCAAAGTAGACAAAGTTAGAGGCCGCAATAAGCAGCGAATGCTGCTGGGGGGAGAAGGCGGCCAAGGCCACAGCAAGCTGGAATCACCACCCCAGGGCCAGAGCCTGTAGTTCAGCAGCATGCTGTGGTTCGGTTGGGGCCCTGTGCTCCACCAGTAACAACACCTTGGATTGGACAACAGAAGCAACTCCTGCAGCAGGAGATCACCAGGCAAATGGCCCAGTGCAGAAAGGTTGCACATGGGAGCTACTGGGATCTGTTGAAATTAAATTGAGAGTATGTACACCTGTCAATGCAGAGCCAGGATATATCGCAGTATGTAAACAACAGGCTGATGCTGTTGTATAGGTGGTGGTTGCTGTTAGGTGTGTTGAATCCCTAGTACAGCTCTTTGTCGAGCTCTCTGTAACTTGCATATACATTATAATTTTCAACTAAATAGCACAAACTTAGAGTATACCAATCCCATGATAGATGGGTAGGTTTGTGTAAAGAAGCTAGAAACACAACATGATGTCAGTGTTATGAGTTGAAGGACACAGGAGGAGCCACAGATGCGATTGGGTACAATACAGGCTGCCTGCAGCAAAGGTAGAGGCTGTACATGTATTGAAACTCTGGAGGCAGAGTCCCTCTATAGACAGAACTTTGCAGGAGCAAGTACCTGATTTGTATAATAGTCAAATTGGTGGCGAGTGGGAGCAACGATAGTTCAGATTCCGCTGGCTTTGGGTTGGGCAGAAAAGCTGTAGGGTCCATGTGCCAGTCCTGTGCAAAGGACAAAAAGCACACCGAAAAGCTGTGCCACTGGGATGAGTGTGGAAAAAAACCTGAACCAAACAAACAAAGAGGGAGAAGAATTAACACAGAAGCTGCATTGCTGAAACTCTCCACAGACTGGAGGTTCCAAATCCTCTCAAGTTGGAGCATCTACAAAATACAATGAATATCAGGAGGATGGGCACCAAATTACCGAGCATGAATTGGAAGGTCACAAATGTCATTGCTGGATAAATCTGAAAAGCATTATTCTATCCTTCAGTTAAGAACCAGATGAACTAGTGGCGATGGATGCCGAGAAAGCATTTGATAGAGTGGAGTGGGATTATTTGTGGGAGGTGTTGAGGAGATTTGGTTTTGGAGAGGGGTATGTTAGATGGGTGCAGCTGTTGTATAGGGCCCCAGTGGCGAGCGTGGTCACGAATGGACGGGGATCTGCATATTTTCGGCTCCATAGAGGGACAAGGCAGGGATGCCCTCTGTCCCCATTATTGTTTGCACTGGCGATTGAGCCCCTGGCGATAGCGTTGAGGGGTTCCAAGAAGTGGAGGGGAGTACTTAGGGGAGGAGAAGAACACCGGGTATCTTTGTATGCGGACGATTTGCTACTATACGTGGCGGACCCGGCGGAGGGGATGCCAGAAATAATGCGGATACTTGGGGAGTTTGGGGATTTTTCAGGGTATAAATTGAACATGGGGAAAAGTGAGTTGTTTGTGGTGCATCCAGGGGAGCAGAGTAGAGAAATAGAGGACCTACCGTTGAGGAAGGTAACAAGGGACTTTCGTTACAAAGAACAAAGAACAAAGAAATGTACAGCACAGGAACAGGCCCTTCGGCCCTCCAAGCCCGTGCCGACCATACTGCCCGACTAAACTACAATCTTCTACACTTCCTGGGTCCGTATCCTTCTATTCCCATCCTATTCATATATTTGTCAAGATGCCCCTTAAATGTCCCCATCGTCCCTGCTTCCACTACCTCCTCCGGTAGTGAGTTCCAGGCACCCACTACCCTCTGCGTAAAAAACTTGCCTCGTACATCTACTCTAAACCTTGCCCCTCTCACCTTAAACCTATGCCCCCTAGTAATTGACCCCTCTACCCTGGGGAAAAGCCTCTGACTATCCACTCTGTCTATGCCCCTCATAATTTTGTATACCTCTATCAGATCGCCCCTCAACCTCCTTCGTTCCAGTGAGAACAAACCGAGTTTATTCAATCGCTCCTCATAGCTTATGCCCTCCATACCAGGCAACATTCTGGTAAATCTCTTCTGCACCCTCTCTAAAGCCTCCACATCCTTCTGGTAGTGTGGCGACCAGAATTGAACACTATACTCCAAGTGTGGCCTAACTAAGGTTCTATACAGCTGCAACATGACTTGCCAATTCTTATACTCAATGCCCCGGCCAATGAAGGCAAGCATGTCGTATGCCTTCTTGACTACCTTCTCCACCTGTGTTGCCCCTTTCAATGACCTGTGTACCTGTACTCCTAGATCTCTTTGACTTTCAATACTCTTGAGGGTTCTACCATTCACTGTATATTCCCTGCCTGCATTAGACCTTCCAAAATGCATTACCTCACATTTGTCCGGATTGAACTCCATCTGCCATCTCTCTGCCCAAGTCTCCAAACAATCTAAATCCTGCTGTATCCTCCGACAGTCCTCATCGCTATCCGCAATTCCACCAACCTTTGTGTCGTCTGCAAACTTACCAATCAGACCAGTTACATTTCCCTCCAAATCATTTATATATACTACAAAGAGCAATGGTCCCAGCACTGATCCATGTGGAACACCACTGGTCACAGCCCTCCAATGAGAAAAGCATCCTTCCATTGCTACTCTCTGCCTTCTATGGCCTAGCCAGTTCTGTATCCACCTTGCCAGCTCACCCCTGATCCCGTGTGACTTCACCTTTTGTACTAATCTACCATGAGGGACCTTGTCAAAGGCCTTACTGAAGTCCATATAGACAACATCCACTGCCCTACCTGCATCAATCATCTTAGTGACCTCCTCGAAAAACTCTATCAAGTTAGTGAGACACAACCTCCCCTTCACAAAACCATGCTGCATCTCACTAATACGTCCATTTGCTTCCAAGTGGGAGTAGATCCTGTCTCGAAGAATTCTCTCCAGTAGTTTCCCTACCACTGAAGTAAGGCTCACCGGCCTGTAGTTCCCGGGATTATCCTTGCTACCCTTTTTAAACAGAGGAAGAACATTGGCTATTCTCCAGTCCTCCGGGACATCCCCTGAAGACAGCAAGGATCCAAAGATTTCTGTCAAGGCCTCAGCAATTTCCTCTCCAGCCTCCTTCAGTATTCTGGGGTAGATTCCATCAGGCCCTGGGGACTTATCTACCTTAATATTTTTTAAGACACCCAACACCTCGTTTTTTTGGATCTCAATGTGACCCAGGCTATCTACACACCCTTCTCCAGACTCAACATCTACCAATTTCTTCTCTTTGGTGAATACTGATGCGAAGTATTCATTTAGTACCTCGCCCATTTCCTCTGGCTCCACACATAGATTCCCTTGCCTATCCTTCAGTGGGCCAACCCTTTCCCTGGCTACCTTCTTGCTTTTTATGTATGTGTAAAAAGCCTTGGGATTTTCCTTAACCCTATTTGCCAATTACTTTTCGTGACCCCTTCTAGCCCTCCTGACTCCTTGCTTAAGTTCCTTCCTACTTTCCTTATATTCCACGCAGGCTTCGTCTGTTCCCAGCCTTTTAGCCCTGACAAATGCCTCCTTTTTCTTTTTGACGAGGCCTACAATATCTCTCGTCATCCATAGTTCCCAAAAATTGCCGTATTTATCCTTCTTCCTCACAGGAACAAGCCTCTGACTATCCACTCTGTCTATGCCCCTCATAATTTTGTATACCTCTATCAGGTCGCCCCTCAACCTCCTTCGTTCCAGTGAGAACAAACCGAGTTTATTCAATCGCTCCTCATAGCTAATGCCCTCCATACCAGGCAACATTCTGGTAAATCTCTTCTGCACCCTCTCTAAAGCCTCCACATCCTTCTGGTAGTGTGGCGACCAGAATTGAACACTATACTCCAAGTGTGGCCTAACTAAGGTTCTATACAGCTGCAACATGACTTGCCAATTCTTATACTCAATGCCCCGGCCAATGAAGGCAAGCATGCCGTATGCCTTCTTGACTACCTTCTCCACCTGTGTTGCCCCTTTCAATGACCTGTGAACCTGTACTCCTAGATCTCTTTGACTTTCAATACTCTTGAGGGTTCTACCATTCACTGTATATGTTACCTGGGGATCCAGATAGCTAAGAATTGGGGCACATTGCATAGGTTAAATTTAACGCGGTTGGTGGAACAGATGGAGGAGGATTTCAAGAGATGGGATATGGTATCCCTGTCACTGGCAGGGAGGGTGCAGGCGGTTAAGACGGTGGTCCTCCCGAGATTCCTCTTTGTGTTTCAGTGCCTCCCGGTGGTGATCACGAAGGCTTTTTTTAAAAGGATTGAAAAGAGCATCATGGGTTTTGTGTCGGCCGGGAGACCCCGAGAGTGAGGAAGGGATTCTTACAGCATAGGAGGGATAGGGGGGGGGGCTGGCACTACCGAGCCTAAGTGAGTATTATTGGGCCGCTAATATTTCAATGGTAAGTGGATGGGAGAGGAGGAGGGAGCGGCGTGGAAGAGATTAGAGGGGGCGTCCTGTAGGGGGACTAGCCTACAGGCTATGGTGACAGCCCCATTGCCGTTCTCACCGAGGAACTACACCACAAGCCCGGTGGTGGTGGCTACACTGAAGATTTGGGGACAGTGGAGACGGCATAGGGGAAAGACTGGAGCCTTGGGGGGGTCCCCGATAAGAAACAATCATAGGTTTGCCCCGGGGGGAATGGATGGGGGATATGGAATGTGGCAAAGAGCAGGAATAACGCAACTGAAAGATCTGTTTGTGGATGGGAAGTTCGCGAGTCTGGGAGCGCTGACCGAGAAATATGGGTTGCCCCAAGGGAATGCATTCAGGTATATGCAACTGAGGGCTTTTGCGAGGCAACAGGTGAGGGAATTCCCGCAGCTCCCGACACAAGAGGTGCAGGACAGAGTGATCTCAAAGACATGGGTGGGGGATGGTAAGGTGTCAGATATATATAGGGAAATGAGGGACGAAGGGGAGACTATGGTAGATGAACTAAAAGGGAAATGGGAAGAAGAGCTGGGGGAGGAGATCGAGGAGGGGCTGTGGGCAGATGCCCTAAGCAGGGTAAACTCGTCGTCCTCGTGTGCCAGGCTAAGCCTGATTCAGTTTAAGGTATTACACAGGGCACATATGACTGGAGCACGGCTCAGTAAATTTTTTGGGGTGGAGGATAGGTGTGCGAGGTGCTCGAGAAGCCCAGCGAATCATACCCATATGTTTTGGTCATGCCCGGCACTACAGGGGTTTTGGATGGGGGTGACAAAGGTGCTTTCAAAAGTAGTAGGAGTCCGGGTCGAACCAAGCTGGGGGTTGGCTATATTTGGGGTTGCACAAGAGCCGGGAGTGCAGGAGGCGAGAGAGGCCGATGTTTTGGCCTTTGCGTCCCTAGTAGCCCGGCGCAGGATATTGCTAATGTGGAAAGAAGCCAAGCCCCCGGGGGTGGAGACCTGGATAAATGACATGGCGGAGTTTATAAAGCTAGAGCGGATTAAGTTCGTCCTAAGGGGGTCGGCTCAAGGGTTCACCAGGCGGTGGCAACCGTTCGTCGAATACCTCGCAGAAAGATAGACGGAATGGGAAAAAGAAGGCAGCAGCAGCAGCCCAGGATCGGGGGGGGGGGGGGGGGGGGGGGGGGGGGGGGGGGGAGAGGAGGGAGAGGAGGAACCAGAAGGACTCTCAGGGTTGTTAATATATACTGTATAGTATGTATAGGTCGTTGCTACAGATAATTATATATTGGACTGTTAAATTATATTTTTGGAGAGTGTTACTTGTGACAAGGCAGTTGCCAATTAGGGCTAGTTTTCATTTTTGTTATTTATTATTTATTCATTTTTTGTTTATAAAATAGGTCATTGTTATTTGTATTGTTATAATATTGTGTAAAGGATGCACAATGTACTGTGTTGGTTGACCAAAAATTTTCAATAAAATATTTAATTAAAAAAAAGAACCAGATAAACAAGCAGTTAAAATAAAGATAGCCATTGGAAACGAGAGCAAAATGGATACAACACTTCAAGCTTATATAACGAGAATCAAAAACTGTTACGCTGTGGGACATGCAGAGGAACAGCTTTGAACAAAGGTGAATTTCAGAATACACCAATACCTTACAGACAATGGCCGCAAGAGTTGATTGATCAGTTCATCAACAGATGCCTTGATTAAGGCAAGGACTACAGTTTCAGAAGTCAAGTTATCTAAATGGATATTGGCGCCAATCATAACTTCGCATTGGCCATTGAACATTTCCAAGGCCATCTTTTGGAAAAAAAACTCTGACATACACTGCGAAGCGATGGCAAGCACTGGGTACAACTAAAATATTGGCACAGTGCCCAAGACGCAGAAACCGAGCAAGCTATGTGAGAAGAATGGTCTACTGCAACCAACACAATGTTGTTCTACATTCCAAGAACTTTGCAAGGCATTTGGTGTACAAGAAAGAGCATTGGGCTCACCTGGTTCTGGAGATGCAACCAGAGGATACTATAAAACACTACCAGCATATTGGCAGCAACAGGAAGTTCACCAGACATCAACATTAAAGCAAGCACATACACAGGTTACTGGCAATACAGATCAGGACGAGGACTCAATCTAAGAAGTAAACAGCCTTTCCACATTGTGAATGTGACATGTGTGGATGAAGTCAGAGTTAAGAAGCTTTTGCTACTATCAGCCCGAAGAAAAGCAACAAACACACATTCACCGCCCAAGTCAACACAAAGCCAGTGTGATTACCTTCAGCAACAGTAAAACTGGCAATATTTATGTTTTCTTACTGCTCATGTTCAGTGTTTTGTATGCAAGAGGTGTGTGTTTTTCTTTTCCTCAGATTGCCACAATTTACATATCTACATAGAAGATAGGAGTAGGAGGAGGTCTTTTGGCCCTTCGAGCCTGCTTCGCCATTCATCACAATCATGGTTGATCATCCAGCTCAATAGCCTAATCCCTGCTTTCTCCCCATAGCCATAGATCCCATTTTCCCCAAGTGCTGTATCTAGGTGCCTCTTGAATATATTCAATGTTTTAGCATCAACTACTTCCTGTGGTAATGAATTCCACAGACTCACCACTCTTTGGGTGAAGAAATGTCTCATCTCTGTCCATAATGGTTTACCCGAATCCTCAGACCGTGACCCCTGGTTCTGGACACACCCATCATTGGGAGCATCTTCCCTGCATCTACCCTGTCTAGTCCTGTTAGAATTTTATAAGTCTCTATGAGATCCCCCCTCATTCTTCTGAACTCCAGAGAGAACAATCCCAACCTAGTCAATCTCTCCTCATACGACAGTCCCGCCATCCCTGGAATCAGTCTGGTAAACCTTCGCTGCACTCCCTCGAGACCAAGAACATCCTTCCTCAGAGAAGGAGACCAAAACTGCACACAATACTCCAGGTGTGGCCTCACCAAGGCCCTATACAATTGCAGCAACACATCCCTGCTCCTGTACTCGAAACTTCTCATAATGAAGGCCAACATGCCAGTAGCCTTCTTTACTGCCTGACTGCTGCTGCACCTGCATGCTTACCTTCAGCAACTGGTGCACAAGGACACCCAGGTCCCGCTGCACACTCCCCTCTCCCAATTTACAACCATTCAGGTAAGTAATCTGCCTTCCTGTCTTCCTGTTTTTGCTTCCAAAGTGAATAACCTCACACTTATCCAAATTATACTGCATCTGTCATTGATTTGCCCACTCGCCCAACCTGTCCAGATCATGCTGTAGGATCCCTGCATCCTCGTCACAGTTTACCCTCCCACCCAACTTGGTATCAACTGCAAACTTTGAGGTGTTACATTTTGTTCCCTCATCCAAATCATTTATATATATATTGCAAATAGCTAGGGTCCCAGCACCGATCCCTGTGGCACCCCACTAGTTACTGCCTGCCAATTTGAAAAGGACCCATTAATCCCTCCTTTGTTTTCTCTCTGCCAACCAGTTTTCGATCCACCTCAATACACTTCCCCCAATCCCATGTGCTTTAATGTTTGCACAATAATCTCTTATGCGGGACTTTGTCAAACGCCTTCTGAAAGTCCAAATATACCACATCGACTGGCTTCCCCTTATCAACTGTACTGGTTACATCTTCAAAGGATTCCAACAGATTTGTCAAGCATGATTTCCCCTTCATAAATCCATGCTGACTCTGACTGATCCTGCCACTGCTTTCTAAATGTCCCGCTATAAAGTCCTTGATAATGGATTCCAGAATTTTCCCCACTACCGATGTTAGGCTTACATAGAACATAGAACATAGTACAATACAGCGCAGTACAGGCCCTTCGGCCCACGATGTTGCACCGAAACAAAAGCCATCTAACCTACACTATGCCATTATCATCCATATGTTTATCCAATAAACTTTTAAATGCCCTCAATGTTGGCGAGTTCACTACTGTAGCAGGTAGGGCATTCCACGGCCTCACTACTCTTTGCGTAAAGAACCTACCTCTGACCTCTGTCCTATATCTATTACCCCTCAGTTTAAAGTTATGTCCCCTCGTGCCAGCCATATCCATCCGCGGGAGAAGGCTCTCACTGTCCACCCTATCCAACCCCCTGATCATTTTGTATGCCTCTATTAAGTCTCCTCTTAACCTTCTTCTCTCCAACGAAAACAACCTCAAGTCCGTCAGCCTTTCCTCATAAGACTTTCCCTCCATACCAGGCAACATCCTGGTAAATCTCCTCTGCACCCGCTCCAAAGCCTCCACGTCCTTCCTATAATGCGGTGACCAGAACTGTACGCAATACTCCAAATGCGGCCGGACCAGAGTTCTGTACAGCTGCAACATGACCTCCCGACTCCGGAACTCAATCCCTCTACCAATAAAGGCCAACACTCCATAGGCATTCTTCACAACCCTATTAACCTGGGTGGCAACTTTCAGGGATCTACGTACATGGACACCTAGATCCCTCTGCTCAGCCACACTTTCAAGAACTTTACCATTAGCCAAATATTCCGCATTCCTGTTATTCCTTCCAAAGTGAATCACCTCACACTTCTCTACATTAAACTCCATTTGCCACCTCTCAGCCCAGCTCTGCAGCTTATCTATATCCCTCTGTAACCTGCTACATCCTTCCACACTATCGACAACACCACCGACTTTAGTATCGTCTGCAAATTTACTCACCCACCCTTCTGCGCCTTCCTCTAGGTCATTGATAAAAATGACAAACAGCAACGGCCCCAGAACAGATCCTTGTGGTACTCCACTTGTGACTGTACTCCATTCTGAACATTTCCCATCAACCACCACCCTCTGTCTTCTTTCAGCTAGCCAATTTCTGATCCACATCTCTAAATCACCCTCAATCCCCAGCCTCCGTATTTTTTGCAATAGCCTACCGTGGGGAATCTTATCAAACGCTTTGCTGAAATCCATATACACATCAACTGCTCTACCCTCGTCTACCTGTTCAGTCACCTTCTCAAAGAACTCAATAAGGTTTGTGAGGCATGACCTACCCTTCACAAAGCCATGCTGACTATCCCTGATCATATTATTCCTATCTAGATGATTATAAATCTTGTCTCTTATAATCCCCTCCAAGACTTTACCCACTACAGACGTGAGGCTCACCGGTCTATAGTTGCCGGGGTTGTCTCTGCTCCCCTTTTTGAACAAAGGGACCACATTTGCTGTCCTCCAGTCCTCTGGCACTATTCCTGTAGCCAATGATGACATAAAAATCAAAGCCAAAGGTCCAGCAATCTCTTCCCTGGCCTCCCAGAGAATCCTAGGATAAATCCCATCAGGTCCCGGGGACTTATCTATTTTCAGCCTGTCCAGAATTGCCAACACCTCTTCCCTACGTACCTCAATGCCATCTATTCTATTAGCCTGGGGCTCAGCATTCTCCTCCACAACATTATCTTTTTCCTGAGTGAATAATGACGAAAAATATTCATTTAGTATCTCGCCTATCTCTTCAGACTCCACACACAATTTCCCATCCCTGTCCTTGACTGGTCCTACTCTTTCCCTAGTCATTCGCTTATTCCTGACATACCTATAGAAAGCTTTTGGGTTTTCCTTGATCCTTCCTGCCAAATACTTCTCATGTCCCCTCCTTGCTCGTCTTAGCTCTCTCTTTAGATCCTTCCTCGCTACCTTGTAACTATCCATCGCCCCAACCGAAACTTCACACTTCATCTTCACATAGGCCTCCTTCTTCCTCTTAACAAGAGATTCCACTTCCTTGGTAAACCACGGTTCCCTCGCTCGACGCCTTCCTCCCTGTCTGACCGGTACATACTTATCAAGAACACGCAGTAGCTGATCCTTGAACAAGCTCCACTTATCCAGTGTGCCCAACACTTGCAGCCTACTTCTCGACCTTATCCCCCCAAGTCACGTCTAATGGCATCATAATTGCCCTTCCCCCAGCTATAACTCTTGCCCTGCGGTGTATACTTATCCCTTTCCATCATTAACGTAAACGTCACCGAATTGTGGTCACTGTCCCCAAAGTGCTCTCCTACCTCCAAATCCAACACCTGGCCTGGTTCATTACCCAAAACCAAATCCAACGTGGCCTCGCCTCTTGTTGGCCTGTCAACATATTGTTTCAGGAAACCCTCCTGCACACACTGTACAAAAAACGACCTAGCGGAAGCAGACGCCCTAGCGAAAGCAGGCTCACGACATGGCCACTTTTGGCAACCTGCCGAGAGTGCCCCAGTACATGCGGCCCAGGTCTCACAGACTAATATTCAAGATTTGGCACAGGCACAAAAGGAAGATGACACGCTAAGGAAATTTTAAAAGGAGACTTCCCAGCTCCCTTTGATAGATTTAAAGACACGTTAACGATACATGAGGGAATCGTATTAAAGGATGGTATTTATGTGGTCCCCACCCAGGACAGGAACCAGATTATTTGCCAATTCCATGACGGACATGGACACCAAGGGATAGAATCCACCCTCGCCCACCTCAGACCTCTCTGCTAATGGCCCGATTTAAAAACCGACGTAACCCATTACATTGAGAATAGTTGATTTGCGCCCAGAACAACCCAGACAGATATGCAAGAAAAAAGGTCAGCTAAGACACACCCGCCCTGTCAATGGCCCATGGACGAATTTGCAGTTAGACTATATTGGTCCCCTCCCCCCTGCAGAAATGGATACAAATATGTGTGGGTCATCATTGACACCTTCACAAAATGGTTAGAAGCATTCCCTTAAAGAACAAACACGGCCAAAGCCACGGCAAAAATTCTAACCGAGCAAATTTTTACTAGGTGGGGACTCCCCCGTAGTATTGAGTCGGACCAAGGTTCGCACTTCACAGACAGAGTAATGAAAAACGTCCTGACGATTTTCGGAATAAAACAGAAGTTTCATATTGCCTATCACCCACAGTCCAGCGGCATTGTGGAATGCATGAACCGAACCCTAAAGGCAACACTTAGGAAGATGGTACAGCAGCACAATACAACATGGGACACAGTGCTCCCATCCGCACTGATGTTTATTCGAAACACAGTGTCGAGTTCGACAGGATACACCCCCCGCACCCTCATGACCGGATGACCCATGAAGGGTACCGAGTATTTATTTGGACTTGATTTGGCCAGCCCCACAGTCACCGTCCTTAACCACGAAAAAGCAGTCCAAAACATAATGGAGAATATTAAAGTAGCACAGCTCGCTGCAGCTGTTCGACTAGCCGCTAGGAGAAAGCAGAATAAGGCCTGCTTTGACAAAACATTACACCCGATAGAGTATACAGTCGGACAGCAAGTCATGATTATCATAGAATTTACAGTGCAGAAGGAGGCCATTCGGCCCATCGAGTCTGCACCGGCTCTTGGAAAGAGCACCTTACCCAAGGTCAACATCTCCACCCCATCCCCATAACCCAGTAACCCCAACCAACACTAAGGGCAATTTTGGGCACTAAGGGCAATTTAGCACGGCCAATCCACCTAACCTGCACATCTTTGGACTGTGGGAGGAAACCGGAGCACCCGGAGGAAACCCACGCACACACGGGGAGGGTGTGCAGACGCCGCACAGACAGTGACCCAAGCCGGAATCGAACCTGGGACCCTGGAGCTGTGAAGCAATTGTGCTATCCACAATGCTACCGTGCTGCCCCTGTACAATCCTAGTTCATTCCTCTCCCCCAAATTTGCAGGACCCTACTCAATTTCCGATAAAGTGAGCCCCTCAGTTTATGAGATTACATATCCAAATGGAAGATCAGGATGGTTCCATATAAACCAGCTTAAGGTTTATGGAACTCAGTGCGGCCACTCACACCACATTTCACTGGCAATGGCAGACAACGCAGACCCGCCCACTGACAACCCAATCCAGCCCTCCCCCAGCCAGGACAGCACGTCCACAGACACGACCTTGACTCCGCCCCCAAAGTCTAATTTCAGCCTCACACTTGATTCGGCCGCTAGCGATAGCGACAGCGAAAGCACGATGAACGCCCATGATATTCCCGATAAATGGAAAAACAGACCAGGCCCCAGTCACTACAGCCCCAGTGACACCGACCACGATATGTTCAGCCCCAGAAAAAATGTATTTGCCGTTACAAGAACCTGACCCACCACCGACGATAGCAATACCCCCCTTGCCCCTACCGCCCTATAGGATAAGAAACAATGGCACCACGACAATTCTTATCGCCTGATAAGAAACGACGAGATGAAATTAAAGTAGGCTTCAAATGAAGTTACTGCGAAAAGCCCCTAGTCGCCACATTCCGGCGCCTGTTCGGGGAGGCTGGCACGGGAATTGAACCGTGCTGCTGGCCTGCTTGGTCTGCTTTCAAAGCCAGCGATTTAGCCCTGTGCTAAACCAGCCCCTGGATGGATCCCACATCGGCCCACGCCGCATTGGCACTGAAACTCCAGTCACGAGTTTGGCAACCGGGAGATGGTGATGACTCCGAGTCACTTCCACCATGCCAACCCCTTTGATGAGAGAAAGGAATCGATTGAGATTTACGGTGTCCTACTCCCTGATGGAACCTGCCCGCTTTCTTCTTTAGTTTTTAAAAAAATGTTGAATGTCTCTCTCTTGTACGACTTTGTGTGTCGATCTCAAGCAAATTTCTTGATACAGTTATGACTACTCCTTTGACGCCATGGTAGTTAAAGGCACAAGCTTGTTGAAAGTCCATAAATATTCAAATTCTTACCGTTCTTGTAAGGTCATTCAGGCAGTGGAGTAACAGCTCTGGTCCCCGCCCTGCCGGAGGACCCCCCCATATATTTGGTCAGCCAAGCTCGGGTAGTGGAGCAATGGCACTGGTCACCGCCCTACCCGGGGATTCCACCTTGCCCTGCCGCGGTTCATACGCAACCCATTCGGAAAGTTATTTTCGAAATTCTTTTGCTGTTCTTTTAAAAATGTGGTTTAAAGAATGCACTTTGCCACAATTTTTGTTTCCTTTCCTGCGACCCTTCGGTTGCTAACCCCCACCTGCTATTTACATGTTAAAACACTTGATTGAAACGATTTTGCACTGGACGGAGAAATTGTCCGCCCACTCAGCCCATCAGGCACAGGCTGCGAGAGTGCTCACATCGTGACAGAATTCCTTTTTTTTCCCAGATGTCTTGTCTCCCAAATGGTTGTTTTAAAAAAAAGGGAGTCACATATGGTGACGATTCTAAATGGGAAATTGACGTTAAGGAGAAACAGACAGACAAACGAGATATTAAACAAGATAATAACAGATATTATGCTTGTACCCCCAGGAAGGTACGAATATACCAGCAGAGAGAGGAAGACAGACAAGATGAAGACGGACCTGATGATCTGCATCATGATCGTCGTTGGATCAATACAGTTGCGCGCATTATCTGCCCCTACACCCTTCAGCAAACAGGCCCTAAACATGACCACCCAACACGATACCCCTAGCCCAGACACTACACCACACATAGACACAGCCACTGATACCCCCAGATGGTGTGATAATACCATAAAGTGGTATTTCCTTTTGTACACGGTAGAAGCCCTATTGATTATACCTATACTTTGCAGTATCATCCAGACGATCAGACTTCAGAAATGGCGAAGGAGAGCCCCCCGCCCTCCAGTATACACACTCAAGAGCCCCCTTTCTCGGACTTCAGCAGACCCCACACTCTTTTTGAACCCTTTTCTCCCTAATAAATTCTGCGGTTGTTTTTTTAAATAAAATTACTTTCTCTGTAAATTGACATAAGTGTTAAGTAGGAATGTGATAACATAGAGATAAGGCCATGGTATGTTAGGTCAGCTCCGGAGGGAAGCAGTGGCAAGGGAAATTCTTCAGGTGAGGGATAGGGCAGGGAAGTTGGTGTTGGCTCCGGATCTGATTAACAAGGTTTTTGAGGAGTTTTATGAGAGGTTGTACAGGTCAGAACCACCAGGGGGAGACAGTGAGATGCAGGAATTTCTAGATGGGTTGGAGTACCCGAGGTTAGGGGAGGGGGCCAGGGTTACATTAGAAGGAGCAATAGTGGAGCAGGAGATAAAGGATGCGATTGGGAGGATGCAGTCGGCGAAGGTGGCAGGGCTGGATGGGTTTCCGGTGGAATATAATAAAAAAATACAAGGATAAGCTGGCGCTCCTGATGGTGGGGATGTTTGAAGAGGCAATAGGGAAGGGGGTGTTGACACAAGCTTTGGGGCAGGCATCGATTTCACTGTTGCTAAAAAAAGATAAGGATCCGACGGAGTGTGGGTCGGATAGGCCCATACTGCAAATGAATGTGGACGCAAAAGTATTGGCGATGGTGCTGGCGGGTAGGCTAGAGGAGTGACTTCCAAACATTAGAAGGGTATTGAATGTCGTTATGGCACTGGCAGAGGGGAAGGAAACAGAGGTGGTTTTGGCATTGGACGCTGAGAAGGCGTTTGACCGGGTAGAATGGGGGTACTTGATGGCAGTTCTGGAGCGGTTTGGGTTTGGACCAAGATTTGTGAACTGGGTAAAGCTACTATATAAGGAGCCGAGGGAGAGTACCCGCACAAACAATATCAGCTCGAGATACTTTTCTCTCCAGCATGGGACGAGGCAGGGATGTCCTATGTCCCCCCTGCTGTTTGCGCTTGCGATTGTGCCGTTGGCCATAGCATTAAGAAGTTCGGGAGCATGGAAAGGAATAGTGTTTGGGGGGGGGGGAATAGATCATAGGGTGTCCTTATATGCCGACGACTTGCTGTTATACGTGTCAGAACCAAGTGTGTCGATAGGGGGAATATTGGAGCTGCTTCGAGTATTTGGGTCTTTCTCGGGGTACAAGCTGAATCTAGACAAGAGTGAGTATTTTGTGGTGTCTCGGCCGGGGATGGGGACAGGGGTGGGGGGGCTGCCATTCCGTGGGGCAGGGACTCACTTTAGGTATCTGGGGGTCCAGGTTGCCCGGGAGTGGGGGGGGCTTCGCAGGTAAAACATCTCTAGTTTGGTGTGGAGAGTGAAAGCTGATCTGGCAAGGTGGAATGGTCTCCCTCTGTCACTGGCGGGTCGGGTACAGGCAGTTAAAATGAATGTGTTGCCGCGATTTCTGTTTATTTTTCAATGCGTACCGATTTTCCTGCCAAAGGCTTTTTTCAGAGAGATTGAGGGAAGGATTACCTCGTTCATATGGGATGGGAAGGTGGCCAGAGTGAGAAAGGTGCTGCTACAGAGGGGGAAGGCAGGCAGTGGGTTTGGGTCTTCCGAACCTGATGTACTATTACTGGGCGGCGAATGTGGAGAAGGTGCGGAGCTGGGTCAGAGGGGTTGATTCCCAGTGGGTCAGAACGGAGGAGAGTTTGTGCAGGGGGTCGGGACTGAAAGCACTAGCAACAGCGCCACTCCCGATAATCCCGGGGAAATACTCAGGGAGTCCGGTAATAGCTTCATTGAGAATTTGGAGGCAGTTTCGCCAACACTTCGGGTTGGGGGCAGGGTCAAGGGAAATGCCGATTAGGGGGAACCAGGGATGTATGATGGAAACTTTCGGAAATGGGAGGAGAAAGGGATTAAGACGCTGAAAGATTTGTTTCTTAGGGGTCGGTTTGCAGGACTGAAGGAGCTGGACGTGAAGTATGGGCTGGAGCGGGGGGGGTTTAGATACATGCAGGTTCGAGATTTTGCCAGAAAGGAGATACAGAGCTTCTCGGTGGAGCCGGCCTCCACATTGCTGGAGGAGGTGCTGACCACAGGGAGACTGGAGAAGGTAGTGTCAGCTGTTTACGGAGCTATTTTGGAAGAGGAGAAGGCACCACTGGAAGGGATCAAAGCAAAGTGGGAGGAAGAGTTGGGAGAGGCTATGGAGGAGGGGTTCTGGTGTGAGGTGCTCCAGAGAGTAAATGCCTCCACCTCATGCGCGAGGTTGGGGCTGATACAGCTGAAGGTGGTATACAGAGCACACCTCACGAGGGCGAGGATGAGCCGATTCTTTGAAGGAGTAGCTAGGGGATTACTGGAAGGAGGTTTTTAGGGTAATTTCCAAGGTGGTGCACGTGAAACTGGACCCGGGTCCCCGGGAGGCCATATTCGGGGTGTCGGACTAGCCAGGGTTGGAAACGGGTGCGGAGGCAGATATCGTAGCCTTCGCCTCATTGATCACCCGAAGGCGGATCCTGGTGGGATGGAAAGCAGCCTCTCCACCCTGTGCCCTGGTGTGGCGGGAGGACCTGTTGGAATTCTTGACTCTTGAGAAGGTTAAGTTGAACTGAGGGGAAGGACGGAGGGGTTCTACAATTCATGGGCATTATTCATTATGCACTTTCAAGAACTGGATAACATCGAACATTAGTTGGAGGGATGGGTGGAGGGGGGCTGTGTGTAGTAAGGGTGACTATGGGTGATTCCTGATTCCTTTTTGTCATTTGTTTATGTAAACATGCGGGCTAATGTTTGGGGTTTGGTGGGAGGATGGGATCGTTGTTATTGATATGGGGATTGACATATTTGTTGCTGATTATTGTTTATTGTTGGTGGGTGTAAATTTGGGAGAAAGTGTGAAAAAGGAGAATAAAAAAATATATTTTTTTAAAGTAGGAATGTGATGCTGCTATTGTTTATTTTGTACTGTAATATAAGTTCCTTTGGTTATTAGATATCAGCATGAGTGTAGTTTAGTTAAGGACAGTTAGAGGTTCCCCTTTTTCTGTAAAGAAATTGAAATGTATGATTGAATGTTATAGTGCCCCCTTAGAATTTTATAGATGTGTGTTGTATTAGGGAAAACTTAGGTAAATGTTTCGACTCATAGGACAGAGTAGGATAGAACCGGTCCTTGATTGAGGGTACCCGGCATACCAGAGAACAGGAGAAGATTCAGTAGTGTGATCCTTCACACTTCGCGTTGAGGATCAAGAGGATGGACTGTAGCCATCTGGGATGGCCACTTACAGCAAGAAACATGGACGTTCGCAAAGCCTAAAGGGAAATGTGGACAATATAAGATTCAGGCAGGCTCAGAGCCTGAATGTATATTTGTGAGCAACAAATCCAGGCAGCATAGAAACCCCCAACCGATTAGCATTTTGATGGCCCATCTCCATAAGACAAAAGACTGTTACTTGAGTAACCGATACAATCCCAGACATTTCGGCGCCACTCAGGAAGCATAAACAGCAAGGTCAATGACCGCTTAGGACACGCCCAGCCATCAAGGCACCGCCCCTTTATTGGCTCAAATCGAATAGTGATGAAGAACTACCCAATTAATGAGGTCCAAACCGAAGGACCGCCCAAAAGAGCACGAAACTCCCCAAGGATAAAGAGAGAGACCGCCATGTGTTCGATCTCTCTTGGACCTCGCGCTCCGGCAACGTCCACCTCCAATTGCAGCATCACCAGAAGCAAGTTCAAGTTCACCGCCCACTACCAGACGGATGAGCCCAGCTGAGCAGCAGTTACTTCTCCAGACCCAGTAGATACAGATTCGAACAAAGGCCACTGTTCCTCTGACCTAAGCCAGGTGCTTAAAGTTAAGTACAGGTTGTCATAGTTGATAGGTGTAGTTTAACTAGTAGTGTTTATGTTGCATGATAATTGTGTGTGTAAATAAATTACCATTGATCTTGAACTAACTAACTGGTGTTGGGCTCTTTAATTGATGTCCAGTTGAACCTTGTGGTGGTATCGTTTGATACCTGGCGACTCTGAGCAATATAGTATCGAAAACTAAAGAAAGAAGGGCAACCTTATTGATTGCCATGTTTATAGCAGGTAAAAAAAAGGCAACAGACTGATGCCTACTGTGGTTGATAAGCCAGTGGAAAATAAAACTGAATTGTTGAAGGACAAATATCCTGGTATTTTTCCGGATTATGTAGTAACAAGGTCACAAAGTCACAGGTTAAGACAAGAGGAGAAATCAAAGAGTGAAGATAAAGTTGAATTTCAATTATCAGAAACGATTTCTGATCAGATGGTTGGAAAAGAACAAGAACAGATGGAGAATGAGGTGGATATTTTTAGTTGGCAGAGTTACAAGAGAAATATATAGAAATAAAACGGATGCATCAGAAAGCTTACACGGAAGAGGAATCGGAGTGTATGCCAGAATGTTATTACCTTAAAAATGATGCGGTAGCACAGTGGATAGCACTGTTGTTTCACAGCTCCAAGGTCCCAGGTTCGATTCCCGGCTTGGGTCACCGTTTGTGTGGAGTCTGCACATTCTCCCCGTGTCAGCATAGGTTTCCTCCGGGTGCTCTCACAAGTCCCGAAAGACAGCCGTTACGTAATTTGGACATATTGAATTCTCCCTCTGTGTACGCAAACAGGTGCCGGAATGTGGCGACTGGGAGCTTTTCAGAGTAACTTTATTGCAGTGTTAATGTAAACCTACTTGTGACAATAAAAATTATTTTTAATGAGAAAATGGAGACCTTTACATATGCAGATGGATGAAAAGTAGGCTGAAGTTCATCAAGTCGTATTGCCGATAGGGTATAGAAAGGAGATGTAACAAGTAGCACATGAGGTACCAGTGGGAGGTCATTTGGGAATAAGGAAAACTCAGCTAAAATACCAAAACATTTTTATTGGCCTGGACTACATAAAGATGTAGTTACATTTTGTCGATCATGTAACACATGTCAAGTGATAGGGAAACCTCAAGCGGTGATAAAACCAATGCCCTTAATACCCATCCAGTATTTGAAGAACCTTCTACAAGGGTCTTAATTGATTGCGAAGGACCGCTTCCTAAAGCAAAAAGTGGGAATCAATATCTTTTGACTATAATGGATGTGTCTACTAGGTTTCCAGATGCCATTCCATTATGCAATATTACAGCTAAAAAGATTGTGGAGGAGTTACTTAAATTCTTTACTAGACATGGACATAGACATAGTGGGTACACAGAAATACATTCGGATCAAGGATCAAATTTTACCTCGGGTTTATTCAAAGAAGTTATGGATAGCTTAGGAGTAAAACAATTTAAATCAACCACGTACCATACAGAATCGCAGAGAGCGTTAGAGCGGTGTCATCAAATTTAAAGACATTGTTGAGAGCTTATTGTCAAGATTATCCAGAGGACTGGGAGAAAGGAATTCCATTCGTACTGTTTGCAATTAGAAATGAACCTAATGAGTCAACCAAATTCAGTCCTTTAGAATTAATTTTTGGTCATGAGATAAGAGGACCACTGAAATTGATTAAGGAGAAATTGGTGAGTGAGCAGTCTGAAATGACATTATTGGATTACGTGTCAAATGTTAGGGAACGATTAAATAGAGGTGAATTGTCTAGACAACATTTAAAAGTTGGTTTTATGACATGACTTCCCCTTAACAAAACCATGCTGACCGTTCTTGATTAATCTTTGTCTCTCGGGCAGCAGGGTGGCGCAGTGGGTTAGCCCTGCAGCCCCACGGCGCCGAGGTCCCAGGTTTGATCCTGGCTCTGGGTCACTGTCTGTGTGGAGTTTGCACATTCTCCCCGTGCTTGCGTGGGTTTCACCCCCACAATCAGGCTAGGTGGATTGGCCACGCTAAATTGCCCCTTAATTGGAAAACAATGAATTGGGTACTCTTTAAAAAAAAAAAAATGTTTAAATAAAGAAAACCTTTGTCTCTTCAAAGCAGATTAATTCGGTCTCTCAGAATTGCTTCCAATAGTTTCCCCTTCACTGAAGCTAGACTGACTGGCCTGTAGTTTTCTGGTTTATCCCTTCCTCCTTCTTGAATAATGGAATCATATTGTTGCTCTTTGACTGGAGGATAGCGAAAGAACAAAGACCACTACAGCACAGGAACAGGCCCTTCAGCCCTCCAAGCCTGTGCCGAGCACGATGCCTGTCTAAACTAAAGCCTTCCTAAACACTTCCGGGTCCGTATCTCTCGATTCCCATCCCATTCATGTATTCGTCAACATGAATCTTAATGAAATGAAATGAAAATCGCTTATTGTCACGAGTAGGCTTCAATGAAGTTACTGTGAAAATCCCCTAGTCGCCACATTCCGGCGCCTGTTCGGGGAGGCTGGTACGGGAATTGAACCGTCCTGCTGGCCTGCTTTAAAAGCCAGCGATTTAGCCCAGTGAGCTAAACAAATCGCTATCATATCTGCTTCCACCACCTCCCCCTGCAGAGTATCCCAGACACTCACCACTCTCGGTGTAAAAAAGCTGGTCGATGCCCCCAGTAATTGAATTTTCCATCCTGGGACAAAGCATCTGACTATCCACTCTGTCTATGTCACTCAATTTTGGAAACTTTTCACAGGTCACTCCTCAACTTTTGCCGTTCCAGTGAAAACAATCTGAGTTTATCCAACCTCTCCTCGTAGCTAATACTCTCCAGGCCAGGCAACCTCCTGGTAAACTCTTCTGTACCCCCTCCAAAGCTTCCACATCCTTCTGGTAATGTGGCGACCAGAATTGTACGCAATATTTCCAACTGTGACTGAACTAAGGTGCAGGATGACTTGCCAATTTTTATACTCAATGCCCTGACCGATGAAGGCAAGCTTGCCCTATGCCTTCTTGACTACCCTATCCACCTGCATTGCCACTTTCAGTGATCTTTGGACCTGTATGCCCAGATCTCTCTGCCGGTCAATACCCCAAGGATCCCATCGTTTACTGTATAATTCCCATCTGTATTAGACCTTCCAAAATGCATTACCCCAAATTTGCCCTAATTAAATTCCATCTGCCATTTCCCCGTCCAAGTCTCCAAACGATCTATATCCTGCTGTATCTTCTGGCAATCCTCATCACCGTCAGCAACTCCACCAACCTTTTTGTCGCCCGCAAACTTATTAACCAGACCGGTTACATAGAACATTACAGCGCAGTACAGGCCCTTCGGTCCTCGATGTTGCGCCGACCTGTGAAACCACTCTAAGCCCATCTACACTATTCCCTTATCGTCCATATGTCTATCCAATGACCATTTGAATGCCCTTAGTGTTGGCGAGTCCACTACTGTTGCAGGCAGGGCATTCCACGCCCTTACTACTCTGAGTAAAGAACCTACCTCTGACATCTGTCCTATATCTATCTCCCCTCAATTTAAAGCTATGTCCCCTCGTGCTAGACATCACCATCCGAGGAAAAAGGCTCTCACTGTCCACCCTATCCAATCCTCTGATCATCTTGTATGGCTCAATTAAGTCACCTCTTAACCCTCTTCTCTCCAATGAAAACAGCCTCAAGTCCCTCAGTCTTTCCTCATAAGATCTTCCCTCCATACCAGGCAACATTCTGGTAAATCTCCTCTGCACCCTTTCCAATGCTTCCACATCCTTCCTATAATGCGGCAACCAGAATTGCACGCAATACTCCATATGCGGCCGCACCAGAGTTGTATACAGCTGCAACATGACCTCATGGTTCATAAACTCAATCCCTCTACCAATAAAAGCTAACACACCGCACGCCTTCTTAACCACCCTCTCAACCTGGGTGGCAAATTTCAGGGATCTATGTACATGGACAACAAATCATTTATATAGACTACAAGCATCAACGGTCGCAGCATTGATCCCTGCAAGAACACCACTAGTCACAGCCCTCCGTTCAGAAAAGCACCATTCCACTACTACCCTCAAGTCTTCTATGACCGAGCTAGTTGTATTCATCTTGCCAGCCTTTTGACTTCACCTTTTGTACCAGTCCCACCTGGGATCTTGTCAAAGGCTTTGCTGAAGTCCATGTAGACAAATTTGATTTTGCTGCATTTCCAACTTTTTGTTTTGTAACTGGATTCTAGCCAATTCTACGCATTGTTGATCCGACCTAGGCTGTATTGCCTGTATTTCCTTCAAATGTAAATGTTGAGCGATCACTTCAATTACCTCTACCTCTAACTTGTACAACCAGTTTTAATTCTCCTGCCAATTTGACTAGCAGGTCTTTGCGATGCCTTTCTAAATAAGCCAGAGTCAAGTCTTTCACCTGAAGAAAATGCATCTTTCAACTGAAGAAAATGCTTAGCAGCGTCCAGAGCCATCCTGTTATCACTACAAATCTGGTGTCTCTTTTAATGTATGTTGTAACCCAAATTCGCCGTCTAAGGCTTCAGGTCCTGGACAAGCCTCCAACTTTTATTACAACACCCTGGATCAGTGCTCAGTCAATTCCAGCCTCACAGGCCACAGAATCCCAACATAAGTAAATTACACAATAATTTGAAAAAGCTTCTGAGATATTTGGCCCTTGACAGCTCCAATGATTTACAGTCACCAGATTTATAAGCAAAACACAACTGTTTAATTATAACAGAGATAAGACATGCAATAATTACACGAGAATAACAGCCAATTAATCTACTACTCACACCCCCTCTTTTGCCATCCCACCCTCTAGGGAGGGGGAAAATAAAAGAGGATTAACGTGGGATGGAAGAAGAGTGTACTTGCTTCGGATGTGAAGTTGTTTTTTTTCAGCTGACTGATCTTCCAGTGATTAAGAAGCATCAGCTAGATGGCTAACGAGAATCTTCTGGCTGGAACATTCCATCCAAGTCCCCAGACTGTGGAATTCCCTCTGGGGAGTCACTTTCCCTTTTAGTAACCTGGGCTTTCTTTCCAAAGATCCGCATGAGGCCTATGTAATTCCTTTTTGTCTCCAACTCCACCAGACTGTCCCCCAGCTTTACTGTGGGGAGAAACAATTCCCCTCACTAGATTTTAAATAGGATGTTTTAAACAACTGGCTCTACTGCAGCTGCTGCTGGACTGAACCACATTGCAGCACAATCTGACTGTAAAGAGAGAAAGGTCTTTACTTTGAACCTTTAGACAGAGGCCATCGGGTAAGAGAGATCAGGAGGGCAGCACGGTGGCGCAGTGGTTAGCATTGCTGTCTCATGGCACAGAGGTCTCAGGTTCGATCCCGGCTCTGGGACACTGTTCGTGTGGAGTTTGCACATTCTTCCCATGTTTGCGTGGGTTTCGCACACACAACCCAAAGATGTGCAGGGTAGGTAGATTGGCCAAGCTAAATTACCCCTTAATTGGAAAAAATGAATTGGGTATTCAATTTTTTTAAAAACGAGATACGAAGACTTTGACCCTTCAGTTCTTGATCAAACCAAAACTAATTGGGAACATTCTCAGAGTAAAGGAACATTCCAGAACCGTCACTACCAATCACAAACAATCCGGCACGGTGGCACAGTGGCTAGCACTGCTGCGTCGCTGCTCTCGGGACCCGGGTTCAATTCCGGCCTTGGGTGTCTTATGTGGAGTTTGCACTTTCTACCTGTGCCTGCATGGGTTTCCTCCAGGTGCACCGGTTTCCTCCCGCAGTCCAAAGATGTGCAGGTTAGAACATAGAACATAGAACAATACAGCGCAGTACAGGCCCTTCGGCCCACGATGTTGCACCGAAACAAAAGCCATCTAACCTACACAATACCATTATCATCCATATGTTTATCCACTAAACTTTTAAATGCCCTCAATGTTGGCGAGTTCACTACTGTAGCAGGTAGGGCATTCCACGGCCTCACTACTCTTTGCGTAAAGAACCTACCTCTGACCTCTGTCCTATATCTATTACCCCTCAGTTTAAAGTTATATCCCCTCGTGCCAGCCATTTCCATCCGCGGGAGAAGGCTCTCACTGTCCACCCTATCCAACCCCCTAATCATTTTGTATGCCTCTATTAAGTCTCCTCTTAACCTTCTTCTCTCCAACGAAAACAACCTCGAGTCCATCAGCCTTTCCTCATAAGATTTTCCCTCCATACCAGGCAACATCCTGGTAAATCTCCTCTGCACCCGCTCCAAAGCCTCCACGTCCTTCCTATAATGCGGTGACCAGAACTGTACGCAATACTCCAAATGCGGCCGTACCAGAGTTCTGTACAGCTGCAACATGACCTCCCGACTCCGGAACTCAATCCCTCTACCAATAAAGGCCAACACTCCATAGGCCTTCTTCACCACCATATCAACCTGGGTGGCAACTTTCAGGGATCTATGTACATGGACACCTAGATCCCTCTGCTCATCCACACTTTCAAGAACTTTTCCATGAGCCAAATATTCCACATTCCTGTTATTCCTTCCAAAGTGAATCACCTCACACTTGTGAGATTAGGTGCATTGGCCATGCTAAATTGCCACTTAGTATCCAAACGGTTAGGTGGGGTTACTGGGTTACAGGGATAGGGTGGAGGTTTGGGTTTAAGTAGGTAAGCTCTTTCCAAGGGTCAGTGCAGACGCAATAGGCCAAATTACTTCTTGCTGCACTGTAGGAATTCTATGATTCCATGTAACATCCACTCCCCTTCCTTCAATCATCTTTGTCACTTCCTCAAAAAGCTCAATCAAGTTAGTGAGACATGACCTCCCCTTCACAAAACCATGCTGCCTCTCGCTAATAAGTCGATGTGTTTCCAATGGGAGTAAATCCTGTCCCAAAGAATCCTCTCCAATATTTCCCTTCCACTGACGCAAGGCTCACCGGCCGGCAATTTCCTGGATTAGCCTTGCTACCTCTCTTAAAATGGAACAACATTGTCTATCCTCCAGTCGTCTGGGACCTCATCTGTAGCCATTGAGGATACAAAAATTTCTGTTAAGGCCCCAGCAATTTCCTCCCATGCCTCCCTCAGTATTCTGGGGTAGAAATTACATGAGGCCTAGGGGACGTATATATAGAACATAGAAAAATACAGCACAGAACAGGCCCTTTGGCCCACGATGTTGTGTCGAACCTTTGTCCTAGATTAATCATAGATTATCATTGAATTTACAGTGCAGAAGGAGGCCATTCGGCCCATTGAGTCTGCACCGACTCTTGGAAAGAGCACCCAACTCAAGGTCAACACCTCCACCCAACACTAAGGGCAATTTTGGACACTAAGGGCAATTTATCATGGCCAATCCACCTAACCTGCACATCTTTGGACTGTGGGAGGAAACCGGAGCACCCGAAAGAAACCCACGCACACACGGGGAGGATGTGCAAACTCCGCACAGACAGCGACCCAAGCCGGAATCGAACCTGGGACCCTGGAGCTGTGAAGCAATTGTGCTATCCACAATGCTACCGTTCTGCCCTTAAGAACAAATTAATCTACACTATATAATTCTACCGTAATCCATGTACCTATCCAATAGCTGCTTGAAGGTCCCTAATGTTTCCGACTCAACTGCTTCCACAGGCAGTGCATTTCATGCCCCCATTACTCTCTGGGTAAAGAACCTACCTCTGACATCCCCCCTATATCTTCCACCTTTCACCTTAAATGTATGTCCCCTTGTAATGGTTTGTTCCACCCGGGGAAAAAGTCTCTGACTGTCTACTCTATCTATTCCCCTGATCATCTTATAAACCTCTATCAAGTCATCCCTTATCCTTCTCCGTTCTAATGAGAAAAGGCCTAGCACCCTCAACCTTTCCTGGTAAGACCTACTCTCCATTCCAGGCAACATCCTGGTAAATCTCCTTTGCACCTTTTCCAAAGCTTCCACATCTTCCTAAAATGAGGCGACCAGAACTGCACACACTACTCCAAATGTGGCCTTACAAAGGTTTTGTACAGCTGCATCATCACCTCACGGCTCTTAAATTCAATCCCTCTGCCAATGAACGCGAGCACACCATAGGCCTTCCTCACAGCTCTATCCACTCGAGTGGCAACTTTCAAAGATGGATGAACATAGACCCCGAGATCTCTCTGCTCCTCCACATTGCCAAAAACCCTACCGTTAACCCTGTATTCCGCATTCATATTTGTCCTTTCAAAATGGACAACCTCACACTTTTCAGTGTTAAACTCCATCTGCCACTTCTCAGCCCAGCTCTCCATCCTATCTATGTCTCTTTGCAGCAGACAACAGCCCTCCTTACTATCCACAACTCCACCAATCTTCGTATCGTCTGCAAATTTACTGACCCACCCTTCAACTCCCTCATCCAAGTCATTAATGAAAATCACAAACAGCAGAGGACCCAGAACTGATCCCTGCGGTACGCCACTGGTAACTGGGATCCAGGCTGAATATTTGCCATCCACCACCACTCTCTGACTTCTATCGGTTAGCCAGTTCGTTATCCAACTGGCCAAATTTCCCACTATCCCATGCCTCCTTACTTTCTGCAGAAGCCTACCATGGGGAACCTTATCAAATGCCTTACTAAAATCCATGTACACTACATCCACTGCTTTACCTTCATCCACATGCTTGGTCACCTCCTCAAAGAATTCAATAAAACTTGTACGGCGAGACCTACCCCTCACAAATCCGTGCTGACTATCCCTAATCAAGCAGTGTCTTTCCAGATGCTCAGAAATCCTATCCTTCAGTACCCTTTCCATTACTTTGCCTACCACCGAAGTAAGATAACTGGCCTGTAATTCCCAGGGTTATCCCGAGACCCTTTTTTGAACAGGGGCACGACATTCGCCACTCTCCAATCCACTGGTACCACCCCTGTTGACAGTGAGGACGAAAAGATCATTGCCAACGGCTCTGCAATTTCATCTCTTGCTTTCCATAGAATCCTTGGATATATCCCGTCAGGCCCGGGGGACTTGTCTATTCTCAAGTTGGGGCTGTTTAGCACAGGGCTAAATCGCTGGCTTTGAATGCGGACCCAGTCAGGCCAGCAGCACGGTTCGATTCCTGCAACAGCCTCCCCGAACAGGCGCCAGAATGTGGCGACGAGGGACTTTTCATAGTAACTTCATTTGTGACAATAAGCGATTTTCATTTCATTTCATTTCATTTCAAGTACCAATCCATGCCTTACGTTCACCCACCTTATTCCTGATGCTCCTTGCGTTGAAGTATACACACACATCTCCGTGCCTGCAAGTACTCTCCTTTGTTCCCTTCGCCACTGCCTCACTACACGCTTTGGCGTCCTGAATATCGGCTACCTTAGTTGCTGGACTACAAATCCGGTTCCCATTCCCCTGCCAAATTAGCTTAAAGCCTCCCGAAGAGTACTAGAAAACCTCCCTCCCAGGATATTAAGACCATAAGACATAGGAGCGGATGTAAGGCCATTCGGCCCATCGAGTCCACTCCACCATTCAATCATGGCTGATTTCAACTCCATTTACCTGCTCTCTCTCCATAGCCCTTAATTCCTCGAGAAATCAAGAATTTATCAACTTCTGTCTTAAAGGCACTCAACGTCCCGGCCTCCACCGCCCTCTGTGGCAATGAATTCCACAGACCCACCACTCTCTGGCTGAAGAAATTTCTCCTCATCTCTGTTCTAAAGTGACTCCCTTTTATTCTAAGGCCGTGCCTCCGGGTCCTAGTCTCCCCTGCTAATGGAAACAACTTCCCTACGTCCACCCTATCTAATCCATTCATTATCTTTTAAGTTTCTATTAGATCTCCCCTCAACCTCCTATACTCCAATGAATATAATCCCAGGATCCTCAGACGTTCATCGTATGTTAGGCCTACCATTCCTGGGATCATCCGTGTGAATCTCCGCTGGACCCGCTCCAGTGCCAGTATGTCCTTCCTGAGGTGTGGGGCCCAAAATTGCTCACAGTATTCTAAATGGGGCCTAACTAATGCTTTATAAAGCTTCAGAAGTACATCCCTGCTTTTATATTCCAAGTCTCTTGAGATAAATGACAACATTGCATTTGCTTTCTTAATTACGGGCTCAACCTGCAAGAGTATCCTGGACTAGGACTCCCAAGTCCCTTTGCACTTCAGCATTATGAATTTTGTTACCGTTTAGAAAATAGTCCATGCCTCTATTCTTTTTTCCAAAGTGCAAGACCTCGCACTTGCCCACGTTGAATTTCATCAGCCATTTCTTGGACCACTCTCCTAAACTGTCTAAATCTTTCTGCAGCCTCCCCACCTCCTCCATACTACCTGCCCCTCCACCGATCTTTGTATCATCGGCAAACTTAGCCAGAATGCCCCCAGTCCCGTCATCTAGATCGTTAATATATAAAGAGAACAGCTGTGGCCCCAACACTGAACCCTGCGGGACACCACTCGTCACCGGTTGCCATTCCGAAAAATAACCTCTTATCCCAACTCTCTGCCTTCTGCCTGACAGCCAATCGTCAATCCATGTTGGTACCTTGCCTCGAATACCATGGGCCCTTATTTTACTCAGCAGTCTCCCGTGAGGCACCTTATCAAAGGCCTTTTGGAAGTCAAGGTAGATAACATCCATTGGCTCGCCTTGGTCTAACCTATTTGTTATCTCTTCAAAGAACTCTAACAGGTTTGTCAGGCATGACCACCCCTTACTAAATCCATGCTGACTTGTCCTAATCCGACTCTGCACTTCCAAGAATTTAGAAATCTCATCCTTAACAATGGATTCTAGAATCTTGCCAACAACCGAGGTTAGGCTAATTGGCCTATAATTTTCCATCTTTTTCCTTGGTCCCTTCTTGAACAGGGGGGTTACAACAGCGATTTTCCAATCCTCTGGGACTTTCCCTGACTCCAGTGACTTTTGAAAGATCATAACTAACGCCTCCACTATTTCTTCAGCTAGCTCCTTTAGAACTCTGGGATGTAGCCCATCTGGGCCCGGAGATTTATCAATTTTTAGACCTCTTAGTTTCTCTAGCACTTTCTCCTTTGTGATGGCTACCATATTCAACTCTGCCCCCTGACTCTCCGGAATTGTTGGGATATTACTCATGTCTTCTACTGTGAAGACTGACGCAAAGTACTTCTTTAGTTCCTCAGCTATTTCCTTGTCTCCCATCACTAGATTACCAGCGTCATTTTGGAGCGGCCCAATGTCTACTTTTGCCTCCCGTTTGTTTTTAATGTATTTAAAGAAACTTTTACTATCATTCCTAATGTTATTGGCTAGCCTACCTTCATAATTGATCCTCTCTTTCCTTTTTCTCTTTGTTATCCTCTGTTTGTTTTTGTAGCCTTCCCAATCTTCTGACTTCCTACTACTCTTTGCCACATTATAGGTTTTCTTTTTTGCTTTGTTGCATTCCCTAACTTCTTTCATCAGCCATGGCTGCCTAATCCCGCCTCTGATAACCTTTCTTTTCTTTGGGATGAACCTCTGTACTGTGTCCTCAATTACTCCCAGAAGCTCCTGCCATTGCTGTTCTACTGTCTTTCCCACTAAGCTCTGCTTCCAGTCGATTTTCGTCAGTTCCTCCCTCATGCCCCTGTAGTTACCTTTATTTAACTGAAACACCTTTACATCTGATTCTACCTTCTTTCTTTCAAATTGGAGATTGAATTCTACCATATTATGATCACTGCCTCCTAAGTGTTCCCTTACTTTAAGATCTTTAATCAAGTCTGGCTCATTACATAACACTAAGTCCAGAATGGCCTGTCCCCTCGTGGGCTCCATCACAAGCTGTTCCAAAAAGCCCTCCTGTAAACATTCAATTAATTACCTTTCCTTGGGTCCACTGGCAGCATTATTTACCCAGTCCACCTGCATATTGAAGTCACCCATGATCACTGTGGCCTTGCCTTTCTGACATGCACTTTCTATTTTGTGGTGCATTTTGTGTCCCTGGTCCTGACCACTGTTAGGAGGCCTGTACATAACTCCCATTATGGTTTTTTTGCCTTTGTGGTTCCTCAACTCTACCCACACAGACTCCACATCATCTGACCCTATGTCGTTTAGTGCTATTGATTTAATTTCATGCCTAATTAACAAGGCAACCCCGCCCCCTCTGCCCACCTCTCTGTCTTTTCGATAGGTTGTGAATCCCTGGATGTATAAATGCCAATCCTGAACCTCCTGCAACCACGTCTCTGTGATGCCTACCACATCAGACCTGCCAGTCACAATCTGGGCCACAAGCTCATCTACCTTGTTCCGTACACTGCGCTCATTTAAATATAGCACCTTTAATTCTCTATTGGCCATCCCTTTTTGTTTTCTTAGTGTGGTGGACCTTGGTTTACTGAGCATTTCCATACACTGTGTCATATTTTGTGGGATGGGGACTGTCGTAACCTCTCCCGAGTTCTGTCTTTTCGTGCTTTTTTGTATTCCTAAGCAGCTACGCTTCCCACTGATTATTTCACCTCTTGGTTCCCTGACATTCCCTTCCCCCCCCCAATCTCTAGTTTAAAGTCCTATTGACCACCCTATTTACTCTTTTCGCCAGAACATTGGTCCCAGCTCGGTTCGGGTGGAGACCATCCCAACAGTATAGGTCACCCCGTCCCAAAACTGATGCCAGTGTCCCATAAAAAGGAACCCCTCTTTCCCACACCACTCTTTCAGCCACGTGTTAACTTCCCTTATTCTTGCCTCCCTATGCCAATTTGCACGTGGCTCGGGCAGTAATCCGGAGATTATGACCCTTGAGGACCTGTTTTTTTTAAATTTGAATTCTAGCTCTTTATAATCTCGAAACAGGTCCTCTTTTCTAGACTTGCCTATGTTGTTGGTACCGACATGGACCACAACAACTGGATCCTCCCCCTCCCTCTCCAGTATCCTTTCAAGCCGGTCAGAGATGTCCCGCAGCCCTAGCACCGGGCTGGCAACATACCATGCGGGGCTCTTTATCCCGCTCACAAAGGATACTATCTATCCCCCTGATAATAGAATCCCCTACAACTTGCCTATTTACTCCCTCCCCTTGAATGGCCTGCTGAACCATGGTGCCTTGGTCAGCTGACTCATCCTTCCTGCAGCCCTGTTCGCCATCCACACAGGGAGCAAGTGCCTCATACCTGTTCGACAGGGTCAAGGGCTGAGGCTCCTGAGTTCCTGACTGCTGGTTCCCTTTACCTGCCTGACTTGCAGTCACACCCTGCTGTCCCTGGCCACTGGCAGGATTTAAACTACTTACTCTGACAGGTGTGACTGCCTCCTGAAACACAGTGTCCAGGAAAGTCTCCCCCTCCCGGATGTGCCTCAGTGTTTGAAGCACAGACTCCAGCTCATCAACTCTGAGCCGGAGCTCTTCGAGCAGCCAACACTTACTGCAGATGTGGTCGCTGCAGCTCGCAATGGGATCTGCCAGCTCCCACATCAAGCAGCTCAAGCACATCACCTGACCAGCCATCACTAATTAATTAATTATTTTAATTTAAGTTTACAAGTTTAGCTGTGTTTTTTTTTTTTACATTTGGGGCAGATTTGCTATCAACCAATCAGATCACAGCTTCCCTCTGACATCAGTTTTGGAAGAAAAAAAACTGGAAAACAGGAAGTTACCGTTAGGTTTTTATACTCACAGAGACTGCTCCTCCTCCTCCGAACGGCTCCCAAAAATTAGGCCCGAAGAAAGAAAACAAAACAGTAGGGAAAAAGCACCTTCTCCCACTCTTCACCGAATTACCTCACTGCACCAAATTACCAAATTCTCACTCTGTGTCTCACTCACTCAGGCTGTGTCTCCTTGACCAGCGCAATGCTTACTAAGTGCGCTTTCTGTCTGTCTTTTATACAGACTTTCGGATGACTCACACTAAAACTTTAAAGAGAAAAGAGTACAATGTATACCTTTGTACCCCTTAACAGGCCTCAGGTGACTGCCAGATAACTGCCTCTCAGCAATTAGGGTGGGGGCAGCTTCAGCCAATCAGCCAACCAGGTGCCCCTCTGGTTCAGATGCAACCCGTCCTGCTTGTACAGGTCCCACCTTCCCCAGAATGCGCTCCAATTATCCAAATACCTGAAGCCCTCCCTCCACGTGTTCAACTGCACTCTCTCCCTATTCCTAGCCTCGCTATCACGTGGCACCGACAACAAACCAGAGATGACAACTCTGTCTGTCCTGGCTTTTAACTTCCAGCCTAACTCCCTAAACTGGTTTATTACCTCCACACCCCTTTTCCTCCCTATGTCGTTGGTACCAATGTGCACCACGACTTCTGGCTGCTCACCCTCCCTCTTAAGGATCCTGAAGACACGATCTGAGACATCCCTGGCCCTGGCACCCGGGAGGCAACATACCTTCCAGGAGTCTCGCTCGCGACCACAGAATTTCCTATCTATTCCCCTAACCATTGTATCTCCTACTACTATTGCTTTTCTATTCTCCCCTCCCCCTCCCCCACCTCCCTTCTGAGCCCCAGAGCCAGGCTCAGTGCCAAAGACCCGGCCACTAGGGCCTTCCCCCGGTAGGTCATCCCCCCAACAGCATCCAAAACGGTATACTTGTTTTGAAGTGTAATGGCCACGAGGGATCCCTGCACTGCCTGCCTGTTTGTTTTCTTTCCCCTGACTGTAACCCAGCTACTCTTGTCCTGTACCTTGGGTGTCGTTACCTCCCTGTAACTCTTCTCTATCACCCCCTCTGCCTCCCGGATGATCCGAAGTTCACCCAGCTTCAGTTCCCTAACACGGTCTTGAGGAGTTGGAGTTGGGTGCACTTCCCGCAGGTATAGTCAGCGGGGACACTGTGGTATCCCTCACCACCCACATCCTACAGGAGGACCATGCAACTGGCCTAGCCTCCATCCCCTCTTACCTTACAGAATATAGCTGCCCTGTGGACCAAATGGACCTCCGCTCTCTGACTCTGCTCCCAGTTAGCTGCACTCTCTGTAAACTCCTGGCTCCCTTCTCGCTCTTTGCGGAAATGTAGGAAACTAAATGAAAGGAGCACCTTACTCCCTCCTCACCTAACTCCCTCAGTCACCAAACTCTCACTATAGCACTTAAATGCACCAAATTCAGCACTCCCTCAGTCACCAAACGGCATGCTTGGTTTCATTGGTCAGAACATTGAATACAGGAGTTGGGACGTCTTGTTGAAGTTGTACAAGAAATTGGTACGGCCACACTTGGAATACTGTGTGCAGTTCTGGTCACCCTATTATAGAAAGGATATTATTAAACTAGAAAGAGTGCAGAAAAGATTTACTAGGATGTTACCGGGACTTGATGGTTTGAGTTATAAGGAGAGGCTGGATAGACTGGGACTTTTTTCCCTGGAGCATAGGAGGCTTAGGGGTGATCTTATAGAGGTCTATAAAATAATGAGGGGCATAGATAAGGTAGATAGTCAACATCTTTTCCCAAAGGTAGGGGAGTCTAAAACTAGAGGGCATAGGTTTAAGGTGAGAGGGGAGAGATTCAGAAGGGCCCAGAGGGGCAATTTCTTCACTCAGAGGGTAGTGAGTGACTGGAATGTGCTGCCAGAGGTAGTAGTAGAGGCGGGTACAATTGTGTCTTTTAAAAAGCATTTAGATAGTTACATGGGTAAGATGGGTATAGAGGGTTATGGGCCAAGTGCGGGCAACTGGGACTAGCTTAATGGTAAAAACTGGGCGGCATGGACTGGTTGGGCCGAAGGGCCTGTTTCCATGCTGTAAACGTCTATGATTCTATGATTCTATAAACTCTCACTATAGCACTCAAATGCACCAAATTCAGCACTCACTCAGTCACCAAACTCTCACTATAGCACTCAAATGCACCAAATTCAGCACTCCCTCGGTCACCAAACTCTTACTATAGCACTCAAATGCACCAAATTCAGCACTCAGTGCAAACAAAGTCTGCACTGTAGGTGGATCACTTTTATACTGTGAATCTAGCCTCTGAAAACTGGCCTAATCCAATTAACTAATTAACAAACTCCAGCTGCAAGTAGAAACTTTGTTTAAAGCTGATTGAAAATTCACCTTCTTCTAAACCAAACAGCAACTTTTAAATTAATTAACTAACTAAAAGAAAGACTGGACTTTAGATAAAAATGAAGCCTTTATATGCCTCAGTCACCAAACTCTCACTATAGCACTCAAATGCACCAAATTCAGCACTTACCTTAATGTTTTCAAAGACATCCAACACCTCTTCCTTTTTGATATCGACATGACCCAGACTATCTACACACCCTTCCCTAGACTCATCATCGACCAATCCTTCTCTTTGGTGAATCCTGATGCAAAGTACACATTTAGTACCTCACCCATTTCTTGCTCCACACAGGGGCTGGTTTAGCACAGTGGGCTAAACAGCTAGCTTGAAATGCAGAACAAAGCCAGCAGCGCGGGTACAATTCCCGTACCGGCCTCCCCAAACAGGAACCGGAATGTAGCGACTAGGGGCTTTTCACAGTAACTTCATTGAAGCCTACTAGTGACAATAAGCGATTATTATTATTATTACTCCCTCCTGTCCTTGAATAGGCTAATGCTTTCCCTAGCCACCCTCTTGCTATTTATGTACAAAAAAGCCTTAGGATTCTCCTTAATCCTGTTTGCCAATGGCTTTCCATGACCCCCTTTAGCCCTTCTGACTCCTTGTTTAAGTTCCTTCATACTTTATATACCTCAAATGCTTTGTCTGTTATCAGCTTCCTGGCCCTTACAAATGCTTCCTTTTTATTTTTGACTAGGCTCACAATATCCCTCGTTATTCCAAGGTTCCCGAAACTTTCCATACTTATCCTTCATTTACCAGTCTGGTGGTCATCCATGCCCTTTTTACCTGTTTGATCTTCACCTGCGGTGTGCTCACCTCAATGAACTTGCTATCTGTGACTCGCTCAGCATCACAATGTTCCACTGTAAATCCACTCTCAGCTCCAGTTCTGAAATGCAGTTAGCCAGAAGCATCAGTTGGCCACCAGGGACAACTGAAGCTTCCAAAATTTGACCACAGAAGGTGTGAGAACTCTTTGGCATTACTACCCTTAAGCTCCTTGTTTACTCCTATGCTTGTACAAGAATACTTAGCTCCCTTACACAAACTTTACTTCCCTTACCCTACTTTGCTTATTTATATTACTTTATTATAATGACCCTGACTTTCACTTCACTCGTCTTGTTTCTCAGTTAATCCCTTCTTCCAAAAAAAACTTTTAAAATCATGATTGCTTCTCTGCAATGCTGGCTGCGAGGACACTGCTCCCAGACCCATTGTAATTCCATTTGCCCATCTTTACTTCATATTATGACATTTCATAGAGTCACTACAGTGCAGAAGGAGATCATTTGGCGCATGAAGTCTGTACAGACACTCCGAAAGAACACCCAACGTATCCCGATATCCGAGCCCTCTGGACACTAAAGGGTTAATTTAGCGTGGCCAATGCACCTAATCTGTATATCTTTGGACTATGGGAGGAAACCAGAGCACCCGGAGGAAATCCACGGAGAATCCGCGGACACAGGGAGAATGTACAAACTTCACACAAAGTCACCCAAGGTTGGAATTGAACCCGGGTCCCTGGGTGCTGTGAGGCCTCAGTGCTAACCACTGTGCCACCTGCTGTTACCTTCCAATTCTCCATCGGAGGAAAACCACTCAACCATTTAAATACTCCAATTAGATCACTCAACCTTCAAATTTTAGGATACACAAACCAAGTTTCTGAAGCGTAGCCTCATAAATTAACAATTTAAGCACTGATATAAATCTGGTGAATCTGTACCAGACTCCTTCCAAGACCAGCACACAACAAATAAACATAGAGGCTCAGTGCTTAAAATTGACTATAATATGCCAGATGGAGACTGATCAGAGTTTTGTACATCGGAAACATAACACTATTGTATTCCAAATTCAAGATATTAATAATAATAATAATCTTTATTGCCACAAGTTGGTTTACACTGAAATGAAGTTACTGTGAAAAGCCCCAAGTCGCCACATTCCAGCGCCTGTTCGGGTACACAAAGGGAGAATTCAGAATGTCCAAATTACCTAACAACACGTCTTTCTGGACTAGTGGGAGAAAACCGGAGAAAAACCACGCAGACACGGGGTGAACGTGCAGACTCCGCACAGAGTGTGACCCAGCCGGGAATCGAACCAGGGACCTTGGCGCAGTGAAGCCACAGTTCTAACCACTGTGCTACAATTGACCAATGTTCAATTACCATTTTTATTACTGTTTGAACCTGGGCACAAGGGCATCTAAATTGCTTTGCTCCTGCACAGCTCCTAATCTCCTCCTAAAATCCAAAGTGAGCCCACACTTCCCACATTTAATTCCATCTGCTGCAGTTTTGTCTGTTCACTTAAATCGGTCTCCTTGTAACTTCTTGTTCCCACATTCACAATTTACAGTGCCTCCTAACATAGTGGCATCTAAAAATTTGGACAAGCTGAGACCCCACGACAGATCAGAAGGGAATATAATTTGTCACCTCATGCACATCTTGGATACATACTATGTCAAATAAACAATCTAAATTCATGGTCATTTAACACAGTTCCAGCAACATTGCAACAGTCAGATCAGAAGAATCAAAACATCACTTAATGTTCAGAAAGGCACAATCGGAGCAACACCACTATAAAAAATACATTTTATTTTGCAAAACACAAAACTCCGCAATCTACTTAGCAAAAGATCACTATCACAATACAAATTGTCATGCCATGACATTATGTATCAAATGGAAGTCTTTTAATGAATAAAGTCATGGCCAGGGTTTTTCGAATGGCAGTTTCCCTTTCCACCGTCTGGGAAGTCGGTGGCAAAACATCGCCATTGATGCTGGCTGCCCTGTAGACATTTCACACTCCGAGTGTTATTTGGCTGGAGGTGAGATGACCGCCTTTCAGTCAGGAGGAAGTCCAAACTGATTGGCTGGCAGCTGTATTCCAGGCAGCACATGAAGCTGCAATGGCCAGACTGGCAAGGTAAACATCTTGCCTTCTACTCAAATTTAGATTTAATACTTCCGGTGGAGACTATGAAGGAGTAAGTCGCACATTTGGTGGCTCCCACTCTGGTCGGCCTTCTGGACCTTTTGCCCCGATTTTCTAACGGACCTGAATTGTAAAACGGATGTTAGTGGCAATTCTCTACTGAATTCCCACTTCGGTGCATGGAGAAAAGGACTAGAAGTGTTTGTAAGGGCAGAAACAAAAAGATAGAGAAGACTTGGGCTGTAGTTGCAACAGGAGATAGCATGGCAGAGGGTCGGACCTCTGGCTTGTCGACCCAGCAGTCTATGGAGCAGCTGATGCAAGTCATTCAGGAAGGTTTTGCTACGCAGAAGCGGGACTGCTTGGACCCGATAAAAGAGTCGATTGAGCGGTTGGAGCTTAGATTGGACGCCCAGGAGCGGGAGATCCAGAAGGTGGAGAAGGTGCTGGCTGAGCAGGAAGAGCATCAGACTGTGGTGGAGCTGGAGGTGGGGATGCTGAGGGACCAGCAGAAGAAGCTTCTGGAGAAGGTGGAGGACCGAGAGAATAGGTCCCGCCGGCAGAACCTAAGAATTGTCGGGCTCCCGGAGGGGTTCGAAGGAACGGACGCTGGGGCATACATCGCAGAAATGTTTGAGAAGCTGCTGGGGGATGGGGCATTTGTCCGGCCCTTGGAGGTGGATAGGGCTCACAGAGCACTCGCGAGGAAGCCACGAATGGGCCCCCCATCTAGGCTGATCACCTGGAATGTTCGAGGGTTAAATGGGCCGGTCAAAAGGGCACGTGTTCGCGCATCTTAGGGGATTGAAGGCGGACGTGGTAACGTTGCAGGAGAGGCACCTTAAGGTAACGGACGAGGTTAGACTGAGGAAAGGCTGGATCAGCCAGGTGTTTCACTCGGGACTAAATTCTAGACTAAAGGGATCGCGCTCCTGATCAATAAGTGGGTGGTGTTTGAGGCGGGTAGAATAGTCTCGGACATGGGAGGTTGGTACATTATGGTCAGTGGGAAGCTAGAGGGGGTGCAGGTGCTATTAGTTAATGTATAGGGGCAGCACGGTAGCATTGTGGATAGCACAATCGCTTCACAGCTCCAGGGTCCCAGGTTCGATTCCGGCTTGGGTCACTGTCTGTGCGGAGTCTGCACATCCTCCCCGTGTGTGCGTGGGTTTCCTCCGGGTGCTCTGGTTTCCTCCCACAGTCCAAAGATGTGCAGGTTAGGTGGATTGGCCATGCTAAATTGCCCTTAGTGTCCAAAATTGCCCTTAGTGTTGGGTGGGGTTACTGGGTTATGGGGATAGGGTGGAGGTGTGGACCTTGGGTAGGGTGCTCTTTCCAAGAGCCGGTGCAGACTCGATGGGCCGAATGGCCTCCTTCTGCACTGTAAATTCTATGTATATACGCCAAATTGGGAAGATGTGGAGTTTATTAGGAGGATGCCGGGAAAAATATCGGACCTGGACTCGCACAGGTTTGTCATGGGAGGGGACTTCAATACAGTTATGGACCCTGGCTTCGACTGGTCAAGTTCGAAAATGGGCAGGGTGCCAGCAATGTCAAAGGAACTAAGAGGGTTCATGGAGCTGAAAATGAATGCATGGAGGTTTGGGCAGCCGAGGGTGAAGGAGTTCTCCTTCTACTCACACATGCATAAAGTGTACTCCCGGATTGATTTCATTTATTTTGAGCAGGGCCTTTCTGGCTGGGGTAGTGGACACGGGGTATTCGGCGATTACAATCTCAGACCATGCACCACACTGGGTTGACCTGCAGGTTAGCAAAGACGTTAACCAGCGCCCACATTAGAGGTTGGATGTGGGACTTTTGGCAGATGAAGAGGTGTGCCAGCGGTTGAGGAAATGCATTCAGAGCTATCTGCAAGTCAAATGATACAGGGGAAATTTCAGCAGCGGTGGTTTGGGAAGCACTGAAGGCGGTGGTCAGGGAGGAGCTGATCTCGATCCGGGCTCATAGGGAGAAGGTTGACAGGGCAGAGACGGACCGACTGGTAAAGGAGATAATTCAGATTGATAGGAGGTATGCGGAGACCCCAGAGGTAGGGCTTTCAAGGGAACGGCTGAGGTTGCAGGCAGAGTATAGCTTGCTGACCACAGGGAGAGCGATGAAGCAGCTGAGAAAGGTGAGGGGGGCGATTTATGAACATGGAGAGAAGGCCAGCAGAATGCTTGCACAGCAGCTTAGGAAGAGGGAGGCAGCTAGGGTGATAGGGAAAGTAAAGGACGGAGACAGGAACCTGGTTGGTGATTCGGTAGGGGTGAATAAGGCGTTTAGGGGTTTCTACAGCAGGCTGTACAGGTCAGAACCTCCTACGGGGCCGGAGGGGATGAGGCACTTCTTGGAGGGGCTGGATTTCCCAACAGTGGACGGGGAGCGGGTAGAAGGGCTGGGGGCTCCAATAGGGCAGGAAGAGATAGTGGAGGGCTTGAAGGCCATGCAGGCGGGTAAGGCCCCGGGTCCGGACGGGTACCCAGTGGAGTTTTATAAAACGTTTTCAGGGATATTGGGGCTAGTGTTGTTGAGGGTGTTCAGTGAGGCAAGGGAAAGAGGGGTGCTGCCCCTGACTATGTCACAGGCAACGATTTCGCTGATTCTTAAGCGGGACAAGAACCCGGAGCTGTGTGGGTCCTACAGGCCAATCTCCCTGTTGAATGTGTATGCCAAGTTGCTGGCCAAAATCTTGTCCTCCAGGATTTAAGATTGTGTTCCGGACATTATTGGGGGAGGACTAGATGGGGTTTGTTGAGGGTAGGTAGTTGGTGGCCAATGTAAGAAGACTGTTAAATGTGATCATGATGCCCCCGGAAGGTAGGGAGGTGGAGGTAGTTATAGCAATGGATGCAGAAAAGGCTGTTGATCGGGTAGAATGGGATTATCTGTGGGAGGTACTGGGATGGTTCGGATTCGGGCGGGGCTTTATTGACTGGGTCAGGTTACTGTATCAGGCTCCTGTGGCAAGTGTATGGACAAATAGGACAACTTCGGACTATTTTAGGCTGCACCGGGGGACGAGACAGGGATGCCCCCTCTCCCCACTGTTGTTTGCGCTGGCTATAGAGCCATTGGCAATTGCTCTGAGAGCATCAATGGGCTGGAGGGGACTGGTCCCGTGGGGGGGGGGGGGGGGGGGGGGGGGGGCAGGGTTTCGCTCTATGCGGATGATCCGCTTCTGTACGTTTCAGACCCAGTAGAGGGGATGGAAGACATCATGAAGATTCTAGGGGAATTCGGCCGGTTTTCGGGGTATAAGCTAAATATGGGAAAGAGTGAGATGTTTGTGGTTCAGGCGAGGGGACAGGAGGGGCGACTGGGAGAGCTGCCGTTTCGGTCAGTAGGGAGAAGTTTTAGGTACCTGGGCATCCAGTGGCGCGGGAATGGGACCGGCTGCATAAATTGAATCTGGTGGACCAAGTGAAGGACGATTTTCGGAGCTGGCACGCGCTTCCGTTGTCTCTGGACGGGAGGGTGCAAACGGTGAAATTGACGGTCCTCCCGAGATTCCTATTTGTATTTCAGTGTCTCCCTATCTTTATTCCACAGTCCTTTTTTAAGCGGGTCAACAGAGTGATGATGGGCTTTATCTGGGCGGGCAAGACCCTGCGGGTAAGGAAGGTAATGCTTGAGCAGAGTCGGGGAGAGGGCGGGCTGGCGCTGCCAAATTTTAGCACCTATTACTGGGCGGCTAATATAGCTATGATCAGGAAGTGGGTGGTGGGTGGTGGGGGTCGGCATGGGTGCGTATGGAGGCGGCTTCTTGTAAGGGCACCAGTCTGGGGGCGTTGGTGACGGCGCCTCTGCCGCTCCCGTCGGCACGGTACTCCACCAGCCCAGTGATGGGAGCGGCCCGGAGAGTTTGGGGCCAGTGGAAGCGGCATGTGGGAGCATCGGTCTGGGCCCCAATTTGTGATAATCACCGGTTTGCCCCGGGAAGTATGGATAGGGGGTTCCGGTCATGGCGGAGAGCGGGGATTGAGAGGATGGGGGATATGCTCATAGAGGGAAGCTTACAGAGTACGAGGGCGCTGGAGGAAAAGTTTGGGCTGGCGAGGGGAAACAAATTCAGGTATCTGCAGGTGCGAAACTTCCTTCGTAAACAGGTGTCAACCTTCCCGCTCCTACCGCTGAGGGGATTCAGGACAGGGTCATTTCCAGAGGGTGGGTAGGGGAGGGGAGCGTCTCGAACATCTATAAGGAGCTTATGGGATCGGATGAGACGCAGACCGAGGAGCTGAAGCGCAAGTGAGAGGAGGAGTTGGGAGGAGAGATAGAGGATGGTCTATGGGCAGACGTGTTTAGAGTCAACGTGTCCGCAACATTTGCCAGGCTCAGCCTGATACAATTTAAGGTTGTTCACCGGACTCACTTGACAGTGGCCCGGATGAGCAGATTCTTTGGGGTGGAGGACAGGTGCACAAAATGCGCGGGAGGACCAGCGAACCATGTCCACATGTTTTGGACATGTCCAAAGCTCAGGGGATTTTGGCAGGGGTTTGCAGATGTCATGTCCGTGGTGCTGAGTCCAGAGGTGGCGATTTTCGGGGTGTCGGAAGATCCGGGAATCCAGGAGGAGAAAGTGGCAGATGTTCTGGCCTTTGCTTCCCTGGTAGCCCGGAGACGGATACTATTGGCATGGAGGGACTCAAAGCCGCCGAAGTCGGAGGCCTGGCTTTCGGACATGGCTGGCTTTCTCTGTCTGGAGAAAATTAAGTTTGCCTTGAGAGGATCACTGTCAGGGTTCACCCGGAGGTGGCAACCGTTCGTCGACTTCTTTGTGGAAAATTAATCGTCAGCAGACCGGGGGGGGGGTTTAAGGATAGAGTAGGGGGTAATAAGGGTAGGCCTGCACGAAAGGTAAACGGCTTTTGCACTATGTTTATGGTTTCATGTATATTGTTTATTTTGTTGTTGTTACTATACCAAAAATACCTCATTAAAATGTTTATTAAAAAAAAATTTAGATTTAATTTCGCAAGCACCATGCAGTCACAATTGTAAGCGAGAAACCAGATGCAGACCTGAAGGATATTTAATGGTTGCTTTAGAAATAAACTGATCCACATATGATCGATCATGCAATATTAATCAAGGTTCACATTTTCACCCATAAGAATTTATCACGTTGACAAACATTATTTCTATTTTAAATTTAGAGTGCCCAATTGTTGTTTTTTTAACAATTAAGGGGCAATTTAGTGTGGCCAATCCCCCGAACCTACACATCGGAGACCCACGCAGACGCAAACATTAAAAAATTGATGTAAACTCAAGAAATCTATTTACTACATGCAAAGAGGTTATATGACAAATATAGCAAAGTCTTTCAGTCCACAATTCCCTCAATAATAAACGACTTTACCTAACAGGTGTATAACATCCTATACCCCGTCATGAGTATGAAAGCATTGACACCTTCAAGACAAGGCTGACTGGACTATAGTCAATAGAGTATCAAAACAGTAAAATCACGATGAATACAAGGGGATCAACCCCAAAATTTAAGCAAGAGGGGCTCGTTCCCACACAAATGGATGTCTCTGTAGCCTGATAGGTTTACAAACATGGCCCATGTGAAAAACAGATTAATTTGTCAAATGAAAACACACCAAGCAGTAAATGCATGAAGGCTTTATTCAATTTGTTAACACCTCACAATGACTTGACCGTGCAAAACACTAGGATTTTGCCTTGAAAAAGGTAAAAGATCATCCAGGCAGTTTTGGTACCCTTGTATCATGCAGCACGGTAGCAGTGGGTAGCACTGTTGCTTCACAGCTCCAGGGTCCCAGGTTCGATTCCCGGCTTGGATCACTGTCTGTGCAGAGTCTGCACGTTCTCCCTGTGTCTGCGTGGGTTTCCTCCGGGTGCTCCGGTTTCCTCCCACAAGTCCCGAAATGTCATTTGGACATTCGGAATTCTCTGTGTGTACACGAACAGGCACTGGAATGTGGCGACTCGGGGCTTTTCACAATAACTTCATTGCAGTGTTCATGTAAGCCAACTTGTGGAGGACGTCCGGGTGCGGCGATGACCAGCTAAGTCGCACGTTTCGGCAGCTCCCGGCGGAAAGGACTTTTGGGCTCTTAATAGGAGCCCCAACGGCAATTTTAACGGCTAAAAACACTGTGCGGTAAACCAGAAGGGAATCCCCCCTGGACACGGGTGGAAAAAGGAGAGGAAAGTGGCCGGATTGCGGTGGATCCTCGAGAGCAGCGGCCAGGAAGGCAGGCACAAAGCAAGATGGCGTCGGAAGGAGGCAGTTTAATACGGGGCCCTGACCAACAAGAGTTCCTGCGGCGTTGCGTGGAAGAACTTAAAAAGGAGATGAAGAAGGAGCTGTTGGCCCCGATATTACAGGCGATTGAAGGGCTAAAGGAGGAGCAAAAGACCCAGGAGCAGGAGCTTCGGGTCATGAAGGCAAAGGGTGTGAGAATGAGGACGACATACATGGCCTGGTGGTGAAGACAGAGATGCACGAGACACAACACAAAAGGTGTGTGGAAAGGCTGGAGGTGCTGGAGAATAACCCAGTCGATTTCGGCGGCGTGAGAGCAGCTGGTTAGTCAATTTCAGCGGGAGCATTGCGGAAGGAGGTTGCTGGGAGGTAAGTCAACCTTTAAAAGCACTTCTCTTTACAGGGGCAGGCCAGTCGATTTCGGCGGTGAGAGAGCAGCTGGTTAGTCAATTTCAGCGGGAGCATTGCGGAAGGAGGTTGCTGGGAGGTAAGTCAACCTTTAAAAGCACTTCTCTTTGCAGGGGCAGGCCAGTCGATTTCGGCGGCGTGAGAGCAGCTGGTTAGTCAATTTCAGCGGGAGCATTGCGGAAGGAGGTTGCTGGGAGGTAAGTCAACCTTTAAAAGCACTTCTCTTTGCAGGGGCAGGCCAGTCGATTTCGGCGGCGTGAGAGCAGCTGGTTAGTCAATTTCAGCGGGAGCATTGCGGAAGGAGGTTGCTGGGAGGTAAGTCAACCTTTAAAAGCACTTCTCTTTGCAGGGGCAGGCCAGTCGATTTCGGCGGCGTGAGAGCAGCTGGTTAGTCAATTTCAGCGGGAGCATTGCGGAAGGAGGTTGCTGGGAGGTAAGTCAACCTTTAAAAGCACTTCTCTTTGCAGGGGCAGGCCAGTCGATTTCGGCGGGAGAACAGCTGGTGAGTGGTGAGTCAGTTTCAGCAGGAGCTGAGAATTTTTCTTTTTTTTTAAATTAGTTTTTTAGGCGGGATCAGGAAGTCGACCCGCGGACGTCTGGGAAGACCCTCACCAATAAATTCTGGTGGAGAGGAAACCCGAGACACTACACGTGTAGTGTCTCCCACCCGCCCTCCTCCTCTAACCTAATAATAAAACCCTTTGGTCTGAGGTAAGTACCATATTTTTTATTATATTATTATTATTTTTTATAAAAATTTAATTTAGTTGTTAGCCAGATCTTGGTAGAAAGTTAGAGGAATGGCAGGGAAGGGAGTGCAATGTTCCTCCTGCAGGATGTTTGAGGTGAGGGATGCAGTTAGTGTCCCTGCTGATTTTACCTGCAGGAAGTGCTGCCATCTCCAGCTCCTCCAAGACCGAGTTAGGGAACTGGAGCTGGAGTTGGAAGAACTTCGGATCATTCGGGAGGCAGAAGGGGTCATAGATAGCAGCTTCAGGGAATTAGTTACACCAAAGATTGGAGATAGGTGGGTAACTGTAAGAGGGACTGGGAAAAAACAGTCGGTGCAGGGATCCCCTGCGGTCGTTCCCCTGAGAAACAAGTATACCGCTTTGGATACTTGTGGGGGGGGGACGACTTACCAGGGGTAAGCCATGGGGTACGGGCCTCTGGCACGGAGTCTGTCCCTGTTGCTCAGAAGGGAAGGGGGGAGAGGAGCAGAGCATTAGTAATTGGGGACTCTATAGTCAGGGGCACAGATAGGAGATTTTGTGGGAGCGTGAGAGACTCACGTTTGGTATGTTGCCTCCCAGGTGCAAGGGTACGTGATGTCTCGGATCGTGTTTTCCGGGTCCTTAGGGGGGAGGGGGAGCAGCCCCAAGTCGTGGTCCACATTGGCACCAACGACATAGGTAGGAAAGGGGACAAGGATGTCAGGCAGGCTTTCAGGGAGCTAGGATGGAAGCTCAGAACTAGAACAAACAGAGTTGTTATCTCTGGGTTGTTGCCCGTGCCACGTGATAGTGAGATGAGGAATAGGGAGAGAGAGCATTTAAACACGTGGCTACAGGGATGGTGCAGGCGGGAGGGTTTCAGATTTTTGGATAACTGGGGCTCTTTCTGGGGAAGGTGGGACCTCTACAGACAGGATGGTCTACATCTGAACCTGAGGGGCACAAATATCCTGGGGGGGAGATTTGTTAGTGCTCTTTGGGGGGGTTTAAACTAATGCAGCAGGGGCATGGGAACCTGGATTGTAGTTTTAGGGTAAGGGAGAATGAGAGTATAGAGGTCAGGAGCACAGATTTGACGTCGCAGGAGGGGGCCAGTGTTCAGGTAGGTGGTTTGAAGTGTGTCTACTTCAATGCCAGGAGTATACGAAACAAGGTAGGGGAACTGGCAGCGTGGGTTGGTACCTGGGACTTCGATGTTGTGGCCATTTCGGAGACATGGATAGAGCAGGGACAGGAATGGATGTTGCAGGTTCCGGGGTTTAGGTGTTTTAGTAAGCTCAGAGAAGGAGGCAAAAGAGGGGGAGGTGTGGCGCTGCTAGTCAAGAGCAGTATTACGGTGGCGGAGAGGATGCTAGATGGGGACTCTTCTGCCGAGGTAGTATTGGCTGAAGTTAGAAACAGGAAAGGAGAGGTCACCCTGTTGGGAGTTTTTTTATAGGCCTCCTAATAGTTCTAGGGATGTAGAGGAAAGGATGGCGAAGATGATTCTGGATATGAGCGAAAGTAACAGGGTAGTTATTATGGGAGACTTTAACTTTCCAAATATTGACTGGAAAAGATATAGTTCGAGTACAATAGATGGGTCGTTTTTTGTACAGTGTGTGCAGGAGGGTTTCCTGAAACAATATGTTGACAGGCCAACAAGAGGCGAGGCCACGTTGGATTTGGTTTTGGGTAATGAACCAGGCCAGGTGTTGGATTTGGAGGTAGGAGAGCACTTTGGGGACAGTGACCACAATTCGGTGACGTTTACGTTAATGATGGAAAGGGATAAGTATACACCGCAGGGCAAGAGTTATAGCTGGGGGAAGGGCAATTATGATGCCATTAGACGTGACTTGGGGGGGATAAGGTGGAGAAGTAGGCTGCAAGTGTTGGGCACACTGGATAAGTGGGGCTTGTTCAAGGATCAGCTACTGCGTGTTCTTGATAAGTATGTACCGGTCAGACAGGGAGGAAGGCGTCGAGCGAGGGAACCGTGGTTTACCAGGGAAGTGGAATCTCTTGTTAAGAGGAAGAAGAAGGCCTATGTGAAGATGAAGTGTGAAGTTTCGGTTGGGGCGATGGATAGTTACAAGGTAGCGAGGAAGGATCTAAAGAGAGAGCTAAGACGAGCAAGGAGGGGACATGAGAAGTATTTGGCAGGAAGGATCAAGGAAAACCCAAAAGCTTTCTATAGGTATGTCAGGAATAAGCGAATGACTAGGGAAAGAGTAGGACCAGTCAAGGACAGGGATGGGAAATTGTGTGTGGAGTCTGAAGAGATAGGCGAGATACTAAATGAATATTTTTCGTCAGTATTCACTCAGGAAAAAGATAATGTTGTGGAGGAGAATGCTGAGCCCCAGGCTAATAGAATAGATGGCATTGAGGTACGTAGGGAAGAGGTGTTGGCAATTCTGGACAGGCTGAAAATAGATAAGTCCCCGGGACCTGATGGGATTTATCCTAGGATTCTATGGGAGGCCAGGGAAGAGATTGCTGGACCTTTGGCTTTGATTTTTATGTCATCATTGGCTACAGGAATAGTGCCAGAGGACTGGAGGATAGCAAATGTGGTCCCTTTGTTCAAAAGGGGGAGCAGAGACAACCCCGGCAACTATAGACCGGTGAGCCTCACGTCTGTAGTGGGTAAAGTCTTGGAGGGGATTATAAGGGACAAGATTTATAATCATCTAGATAGGAATAATATCAGGGATAGTCAGCATGGCTTTGTGAAGGGTAGGTCATGCCTCACAAACCTTATTGAGTTCTTTGAGAAGGTGACTGAACAGGTGGACGAGGGTAGAGCAGTTGATGTGGTGTATATGGATTTCAGCAAAGCGTTTGATAAGGTTCCCCACGGTAGGCTATTGCAAAAAATACGGAGGCTGGGGATTGAGGGTGATTTAGAGATGTGGATCAGAAATTGGCTAGCTGAAAGAAGACAGAGGGTGGTGGTTGATGGGAAATGTTCAGAATGGAGTACAGTCACAAGTGGAGTACCACAAGGATCTGTTCTGGGGCCGTTGCTGTTTGTCATTTTTATCAATGACCTAGAGGAAGGCGCAGAAGGGTGGGTGAGTAAATTTGCAGACGATACTAAAGTCGGTGGTGTTGTCGATAGTGTGGAAGGATGTAGCAGGTTACAGAGGGATATAGATAAGCTGCAGAGCTGGGCTGAGAGGTGGCAAATGGAGTTTAATGTAGAGAAGTGTGAGGTGATTCACTTTGGAAGGAATAATGCGGAATATTTGGCTAATGGTAAAGTTCTTGAAAGTGTGGCTGAGCAGAGGGATCTAGGTGTCCATGTACATAGATCCCTGAAAGTTGCCACCCAGGTTGATAGGGTTGTGAAGAAGGCCTATGGAGTGTTGGCCTTTATTGGTAGAGGGATTGAGTTCCGGAGTCGGGAGGTCATGTTGCAGCTGTACAGAACTCTGGTCCGGCCGCATTTGGAGTATTGCGTACAGTTCTGGTCACCGCATTATAGGAAGGACGTGGAGGCTTTGGAGCGGGTGCAGAGGAGATTTACCAGGATGTTGCCTGGTATGGAGGGAAAATCTTATGAGGAAAGGCTGACGGACTTGAGGTTGTTTTCGTTGGAGAGAAGAAGGTTAAGAGGAGACTTAATAGAGGCATACAAAATGATCAGGGGGTTGGATAGGGTGGACAGTGAGAGCCTTCTCCCGCGGATGGATATGGCTGGCACGAGGGGACATAACTTTAAACTGAGGGGTAATAGATATAGGACAGAGGTCAGAGGTAGGTTCTTTACGCAAAGAGTAGTGAGGCCGTGGAATGCCCTACCTGCTACAGTAGTGAACTCGCCAACATTGAGGGCATTTAAAAGTTTATTGGATAAACATATGGATGATAATGGCATAGTGTAGGTTAGATGGCTTTTGTTTCGGTGCAACATCGTGGGCCGAAGGGCCTGTACTGCGCTGTATTGTTCTATGTTCTATGTTCTATGTTCTAATAATGCGAGGAGGAAGAATTTAAGGATTCTTGGTCTCCCCGAAGGTGCAGAAGGGGCAGACGTTGGGGCATATGTGAGCACGATGCTGCACTCGTTAATGGGATCGAAGACCCCGACGGGCCCGTTGGTGGTGGAGGGAGCCTATCGGGTTATGGCGCGAAGACAGAGGGCTGGAGACATTCCTCGAGCCATAGTGGTGAGATTTCTCCAATATAAGGACAGAGAGATGGTCCTCAGATGGGCAAAGAAAACTCGGAGCAGTAGGTGGGAGAACGCAGTGATCTGCGTATATCAAGATTGGAGTGCGGAGGTGGCGAGAAGGAGGGCAAGCTTTAATCGGGCCAAGGCGGTGCTGCACAAAAGGAAGGTTAAATTTGGAATGCTGCAGCCGGCAAGACTGTGGGTCACACATCAAGGGAAACACCACTACTTTGAAACGGCAGAAGAGGCGTGGACATTTATTGTCGAGGAGAAACTGGAATACGCGGGCTAGAAAAAGAACGTTTGGGACAAAGTGGTGGGGCGAATATGTGGGGTGAAGAGGGGGAAAAGATGATTTCCCAAGTTGTTAATCCTGCGACCCTGTAACTTTTCTCTCTTCCCCATGTCGTGGGGGAGGGAGGATGAGGATCTGGGGGCGCCGGCCATTGGGGGCGGGGCCAAATGCGAAGCGCTTTGTTCCCGCGCTATGGTAATCATGGCGGGAACAGGGAAGCAGGAAGGAGGGGGCCTCGCACAGTGGGAGCCGAGGTCACGGGGGGAAGCCGAGGTCAGCCAGAGTTTGCTGACTTCTGGGAGCAACATGGGGGGTGCAATTACGCTAGTGAGGGATCTAGCGGGGGGGGGGGGGTGGGGGTTAACTGGGTTGCTGCTGCTGGGGAGAAGGGGGAGCTGGTATGGGGTGGGGTGGTCGGGACGGTCGACAAGGGGGGGGGGGGTGGTAAAGAGCCCCACAGCCCGGCTGATCACGTGGAATGTGAGAGGGCTGAACGAGCCGATAAAGAGGGCACGGGTACTCGCACACCTAAAGAAATTTAAGGCAGATGTGGTTATGCTGCAGGAGACGCATCTGAAACTGATAGACCAGGTCAGACTACGCAAAGGATGGGTGGGGCAGGTGTTTCATTCGGGGCTAGACGCAAAAAACAGGGGGGTGGCTATACTAGTGGGGAAGCGGGTAATGTTTGAGGCAAAGACCATAGTGGCGGATAGTGGGGGCAGATACGTGATGGTGAGTGGCAAATTGCAAGGGGAGGCGGTGGTCTTAGTGAATGTATATGCCCCAAACTGGGATGATGCCAACTTTATGAGGCGTATGTTAGGACATATCCCGGACCTAGAGGTGGGGAAGTTGGTAATGGGTGGAGATTTTAATACGGTGCTGGACCCAGGGCTGGACAGATCGAGGTCCAGGACCGGAAGGAGGCCGGTAGCAGCTAGGGTGCTTAAGGACTTTATGGAGCAGATGGGAGGAGTAGACCCCTGGAGATTTAGTAGACCTAGGAGTAAGGAGTTTTCGTTTTTCTCCTCTGTCCACAAAGTTTATTCACGGATAGACTTTTTTCTTTTGGGAAGGGCACTGATCCCGAAGGTGACGGGGACGGAGTACACGGCTATAGCTATTTCGGATCACGCTCCACATTGGGTGGACCTGGAGATAGGGGAGGAATAAGAACAGCGTCCACCCTGGAGAATGGACATGGGATTATTGGCAGATGAGGGGGTGTGTTTAAGGGTGAGGGGGTGTATTGAAAGGTACTTGGAACTCAATGATAATGGGGAGGTTCAGGTGGGAGTGGTCTGGGAGGCGCTGAAGGCAGTGGTTAGAGGGGAGCTGATATCTATTAGGGCACATAAAGGAAAGCAGGAGGGTAGGGAAAGGGAGCGGTTGTTGAAAGAACTTCTGAGGGTGGACAGACAATATGCGGAGGCACCGGAGGAGGGACTGTACAGGGAAAGGCAAAGGCGACATGCAGAATTTGACTTGTTGACTACGGGTAATGCAGAGGCACAATGGAGGAAGGCACAGGGTGTACAGTACGAATATGGGGAGAAGGCGAGCAGGTTGCTGGCCCACCAACTGAGGAAAAGGGGAGCAGCGAGGGAGATAGGGGGGGGTGAGGGATGAGGAGGGAGAGATGGAGCGGGGAGCGGAGAGAGTGAATGGAGTGTTCAAGGCATTTTATGAAAGATTATATGAAGCTCAGCCCCCGGATGGGAAGGAGAGAATGATGTGCTTTCTGGATCAGCTGGAATTTCCTAAGGTGGAGGAGCAGGAGAGGGCGGGACTGGGAGCACAGATTGAGACAGAGGAAGTAGTGAAAGGGATTGGGAGCATGCAGGCGGGGAAGGCCCCGGGACCAGACGGATTCCCAGTTGAATTCTATCGGAAATATATGGACTTGCTGGCCCCGCTACTGATGAGAACCTTTAATGAGGCGAGGGAAAGGGGGCAGCTGCCACCGACTATGTCAGAGGCAACGATATCGCTCCTCCTAAAGAAGGAAAAAGACCCGCTGCAATGCGGGTCCTATAGGCCTATTTCCCTCCTGAATGTGGACGCTAAGATTCTGACCAAGGTAATGGCAACGAGGATAGAGGATTGTGTCCCGGGGGTGGTTCATGAGGACCAAATTGGGTTTGTGAAGGGGAGACAGCTGAATACAAATATACGGAGGCTGTTAGGGGTAATGATGATGCCCCCACCAGAGGGGGAAGCGGAGATAGTGGTGGCGATGGATGCCGAGAAAGCATTTGATAGAGTGGAGTGGGATTATTTGTGGGAGGTGCGGAGGAGATTTGGCTTTGGAGATGGGTAGATCAGATGGGTACAGTTGCTGTATAGGGCCCCGATGGCGAGCGTGGTCACGAATGGACGGGGGTCTGATTATTTTCGGCTCCATAGAGGGACGAGGCAGGGATGTCCTCTGTCCCTGTTATTGTTTGCACTGGCGATTGAGCCCCTGGCCATAGCATTGAGGGGTTCCAGGAAGTGGAGGGGAGTACTCAGGGGAGGAGAAGAACACCGGGTATCTCGTAGCGGATGATTTGTTGCTATATGTGGCAGACCCGGCGGAGGGGATGCCAGAGATAATGCGGATACTTGGGGAGTTTGGGGATTTTTCAGGGTATAAATTGAACATGGGGAAAAGTGAGTTGTTTGTGGTGCATCCAGGGGAGCAGAGCAGAGAAATAGAGGATTTACCGTTGAGGAAGGTAACAAGGGACTTTCGGTACTTGGGGATCCAGATTACATTACATAGGCTTAATTTAACGTGATTGGTGGAACAGATGGAGGAGGACTTTAAGAGATGGGACATGGTGTCCCTGTCACTGGCAGGTAGGGTGCAGGCGGTTAAAATGGTCCTCCCGAGATTCCTTTTTGTGTTTCAGTGCCTCCCGGTGGTGGTCACGAAAGCTTTTTTCAAAAGAATCGAGAAGAGTATTATGAGTTTTGTGTGGGCCGGGAAGACCCCGAGAGTGAGGAGGGGATTTTTGCAGCGTAGTCGGGACAGGGGGGACTGGCAGTACCGAGCCTAAGTGAGTACTACTGGGCCGCCAATATTTCAATGGTGTGTAAGTGGATGGGAGAAGAGGAGGGAGCGGCGTGGAAGAGATTGGAGAGGGCGTCCTGCAGGGGGACTAGCCTACAAGCTATGGTGACGGCACCGTTGCCGTTCTCACCGAAGAAATACACCACAAGCCCGGTGGTGGTGGCTACATTGAAAATTTGGGGGCAGTGGAGACAGCATAGGGGAAAGACGGGAGCCTCGGTGCAGTCCCCAATAAGAAATAACCATAGGTTTGTTCCGGGGAGAATGGATGGGGGATTTGGAGCATGGCAAAGAGCAGGGGTAGCACAATTGAGAGATCTGTTCGTAGATGGGACGTTTGCGAGTCTGGGAGCGCTGACGGAAAAATATGGGTTGCCCCAAGGGAATGCATTTCGGTATATGCAACTGAGGGCTTTTGCGAGGCAACAGGTGAGGGAATTCCCGCAGTTCCCGACGCAGGAGGTGCAGGGTAGAGTGATCTCAGAGACATGGGTGGGGGATGGTAAGGTGTCGGACATATATAGGGAAATGAGGGACGAGGGGGAGGTCATGGTAGATGAGCTGAAAGGGAAATGGGAAGAAGAGCTGGGGGAGGAGATTGAGGAGGGGCTGTGGGCTGATGCCCTACTTAGGGTAAACTCATCGTCCTCGTGTGCCAGGCTAAGCCTGATACAATTTAAGGTGTTACACAGGGCGCATATGACTGGAGCACGGCTCAGTAAATTTTTTGGGATAGAGGATAGGTGTGCGAGATGCTCGAGAAGCCCAGCGAATCACACCCACATGTTCTGGTCATGCCCGGCACTACAGGGGTTTTGGGTGGGGGTGGCAAAGGTGCTTTCGAAGGTGGTGGGGGGTCCAGGTCGAACCAAGCTGGGGGTTGGCTATATTTGGGGTTGCAGAAGAGCTGGGAGTGCAGGAGGCGAGAGAGGCTGATGTTTTGGCCTTTGCGTCCCTAGTAGCCCGGCGCAGGATATTGTTAATGTGGAAGGAAGCCAAACCCCCGGGTGTGGAGACCTGGATAAACGACATGGCAGGGTTTATAAAGTTAGAACAGATTAAGTTCGTACTAAGGGGTTCGGCTCAAGGGTTCACCAGGCGGTGGCAACCGTTCGTCGACTACCTCACAAAAAGATAGAGGGAATGGAAAACAAGACGACAACAGCAGCAACCGGGGGGGGGGGGGGGGGGGAGAATCGGACGGACTCTCAGGGATGTTATTGTATATGTATAGGCACTTGTTTTAGGCAATGTATATTGGACTGTTGGATTGTATCTTTGGAGAGTATTTATTTTTGACAAGGCAGTTGCCATTTAGTTTGGTTTTTGTTTCTGTTCATATATTATTTATTTATTTGTTTAAAACTGGCCACTGTTATTTATATTGCTTTATTGGTGTTTAAAAGAAACACTACGTACTGTTATGTTTGGCCAAAAAATCTTGAATGAAATATATTTTTTTTAAAATGTAAGCCTACTTGTGGCAATAAAGATTATTTTAAAAATGCAAATGATGTCTTGACATTTGCAAATCAACATGGTTCTTGGAGTTGCCCTTCAGAAGGGCATTCTCCTTGCTCCACTGTCCAGTATTACACTTTTCACCTTTAAACATCGAAACATCAAAGTGCTCCCAACAATTTCTCATGACATAAATACTCCATTTTCTAGACGGGAGTTGGCTCCTACTCTGAGCGAGCTTCAATCTGGTACGAAGCATAGAAAATTGAAGCAGGAGGTGGTGTTATGGACCAGGGTTTAGAAAACTCCAAAGTATATCATGGAGTTTACCTGACCTACAACTTTTAATAGATTTTGGTTATGAGGAGCACAAGGGCCTACTTTCCAGGTGTTATGCAACAGAAACCTTAAGTATTTTTAAACAAAACAAAGTTTATTCTATGAATCCAGTTAACATTTTATGAACACGGTAGCATAGTGATTAGCACAATTGCTTCACAGCTCCATGGTCCCAGGTTCGATTCCCGGCTTGGGTCACTGTCTGTGCGGAGTCTGCACGTTCTCCCGGTGTGTGCGTGGGTTTCCTCCGGGTGCTCCGGTTTCCTTCCACAGTCCAAGGATATGCAGGTTAGGTGGACTGGCCATGCTAAATTGCCCTTAGTGTCCAAAATTGCCCTTAGTGTTGAGTGGGGTAACTGGGTTATGGGGATAGGGTGGAGGTGTGCAGTTGGGAAGGGTGCTCTTTCCAAGAGCCGGTGCAGACTCGATGGGCCGAATGGCCTCCTTCTGCACTGTAAATTCTATGAATCTATGAAAAAAACACACAGTAAACAGTTTATCAACTACCAACACAACTACCCCCCACCGATACAGTACTCTATATGCGACCCTTAATAACTTTCCTAACAACATCCATGAGCCAAACACCGTTTTTATCAAATCAGTTGGTATAAATTCTTTACACAAGACAGTTATCACTTTTAAATTATCAAGTGATCTGGACACATTTTAACATAGAGAGACAAAATGTACCTTCCTTGTCTGAGTTCAGCTTTCAACTGCCTCCAACCAAAGTAAAACACAAAGCCACAAACAGCTTCCAGCTCAAAACGAAAGTAAAAGCCTGAGACACAACCCAGCTCCACCCACACAATGACATCATTCCAGCTATTTGATAAACACCCATTTCTTTTTTTTTAAAATAAATATTTTATTGAAAATTTTTGGTCAACCAACACAGTACATTGTGCATCCTTTACACAATATTATAACAACACAAATAACAATGACCTATTTTATAAACAAAAAATGAATAAATAATAAATAACAAAAATGAAAACTAACCCTAATTGGCAACTGCCTTATCACAAGTAACACTCTCCAAAAATATAATTTAACAGTCCAATATATAATTATCTGTCGCAACGACCTATACATATTATACAGTATATATTAACAACCCTGAGAGTCCTTCTGGTTCCTCCTCCCTCCCCCCCCCCCCCCACTCCGATCCTGGGCTGCTGCCTTCTTTTTTCCATTCCATCTATCTTTCTGCGAGGTATTCGACGAACGGTTGCCACCGCCTGGTGAACCCTTGAGCCGACCCCCTTAGAACCAACTTAATCCGCTCTAGCTTTATAAACCCTGCCATGTCATTTATCCAGGTCTCCACCCCCGGGGGCTTGGCTTCTTTCCACATTAACAATATCCTGCGCCGGGCTACTAGGGACGCAAAGGCCAAAACATCGGCCTCTCTCGCCTCCTGCACTCCCGGCTCTTGTGCAACCCCAAATATAGCCAACCCCCAGCTTGGTTCGACCCGGACCCCCACTACTTTTGAAAGCACCTTTGTCACCCCCATCCAAAACCCCTGTAGTGCCGGGCATGACCAAAACATATGGGTATGATTCGCTGGGCTTCTCGAGCACCTCGCACACCTATCCTCCACCCCAAAAAATTTACTGAGCCGTGCTCCAGTCATATGCGCCCTGTGTAATACCTTAAACTGAATCAGGCTTAGCCTGGCACACGAGGACGATGAGTTTACCCTGCTTAGGGCATCTGCCCACAGCCCCTCCTCGATCTCCTCCCCCAGCTCTTCTTCCCATTTCCCTTTTAGTTCATCTACCATAGTCTCCCCTTCGTCCCTCATTTCCCTATATATATCTGACACCTTACCATCCCCCACCCATGTCTTTGAGATCACTCTGTCCTGCACCTCTTGTGTCGGGAGCTGCGGGAATTCCCTCACCTGTTGCCTCGCAAAAGCCCTCAGTTGCATATACCTGAATGCATTCCCTTGGGGCAACCCATATTTCTCGGTCAGCACTCCCAGACTCGCGAACGTCCCATCCACAAACAGATCTTTCAGTTGCGTTATTCCTGCTCTTTGCCACATTCCATATCCCCCATCCATTCCCCCCGGGGCAAACCAATCGTTGTTTCTTATCGGGGACCCCCCCAAGGCTCCAGTCTCTCCCCTATGCCGTCTCCACTGTCCCCAAATCTTCAGTGTAGCCACCACCACCGGGCTTGTGGTGTAGTTCCTCGGTGAGAACGGCAATGGGGCTGTCACCATAGCCTGTAGGCTAGGCCCCCTACAGGACGCCCCCTCTAATCTCTTCCACCCCGCTCCCTCCTCCTCTCCCATCCACTAACTCACCATTGAAATATTAGCGGCCCAATAATACTCTCTTAGGCTCGGTAGTGCCAGCCCCCCCCTATCCCTGCTACGCTGTAAGAGTCCCTTCCTCACTCTCGGGGTCTTCCCGGCCCACACAAAACCCATGATGCTCTTTTCAATCCTTTTTAAAAAAGCCTTCGTGATCACCACCGGGAGGCACTGAAACACAAAGAGGAATCTCGGGAGGACCACAATCTTAACCGCCTGCACCCTCCCTGCCAGTGACAGGGGTACCATATCCCATCTCTTGAAATCCTCCTCCATTTGTTCCACCAACCGCGTTAAATTTAACCTATGCAATGTGCCCCAATTCTTGGCTATCTGGATCCCCAGGTAACGAAAGTCCCTTGTTACCTTCCTCAACGGTAGGTCCTCTATTTCTCTACTCTGCTCCCCTGGATGCACCACAAACAACTCACTTTTCCCCATGTTCAATTTATACCCTGAAAAATCCCCAAACTCCCCAAGTATCCGCATTATTTCTGGCATCCCCTCCGCCGGGTCCGCCACGTATAGTAGCAAATCGTCCGCATACAAAGATACCCGGTGTTCTCCTCCTCCTCTAAGTACTCCCCTCCACTCCTTGGAACCCCTCAACGCTATCGCCAGGGGCTCAATCGCCAGTGCAAACAATAATGGGGACAGAGGGCATCCCTGCCTTGTCCCTCTATGGAGCCGAAAATATGCAGATCCCCATCCATTCGTGACCACGCTCGCCATCGGGGCCCTGTACAACAGCTGCACCCATCTAACATACCCCTCTCCAAAACCAAATCTCCTCAACACCTCCCACAAATAATCCCACTCCACTCTATCAAATGCTTTCTCGGCATCCATCGCCACTACTATCTCCGTTTCCCCCTCTGGTGGGGCCATCATCATTACACCTAACAGCCTCCGTATATTCGTGTTCAGCTGTCTCCCCTTCACAAACCCAGTTTGGTCCTCGTGGACCACCCCCGGGACACATTCCTCTATTCTCATTGCCATTACCTTGGCCAGGATCTTGGCATCTACATTTAGGAGGGAAATAGGTCTATAGGACCCGCATTGTAGCGGGTCCTTTTCCTTCTTTAAGAGAAGCGATATCGTTGCTTCAGACATAGTCGGGGGCAGTTGTCCCCTTCCCTTTGCCTCATTAAAAGGTCCTCGTCAATACCGGTGCGAGCAAGTCCACATATTTTCTATAGAATTCGACTGGGAATCCATCCGGTCCCGGGGCCTTTCCCGCCTGGATGCTCCTAATTCCTTTCACCACTTCTTCTACCTCGATCTGTGCTCCCAGTCCCACCCTTTCCTGCTCTTCCACCTTGGGAAATTCCAGCCGATCCAAGAAGCCCATCATTCTCTCCCTCCCATCCGGGGGTTGAGCTTCATATAATTTTTTATAAAATGTCTTGAACACTCCATTCACTCTCTCCGCTCCCCGCTCCATCTCTCCTTCCTCATCCCTCACTCCCCCTATTTCCCTCGCTGCTCCCCTTTTCCTCAATTGGTGGGCCAGCAACCTGCTCGCCTTCTCCCCATATTCGTACTGTACACCCTGTGCCTTCCTCCATTGTGCCTCTGCTGTGCCCGTAGTCAGCAAGTCAAATTCTACATGTAGCCTTTGCCTTTCCCTGTACAGTCCCTCCTCCGGTGCTTCCGCATATTGTTGGTCCACCCTCAAATGTTCTTGCAGCAACCGCTCCCGTTCCTTACTCTCCTGCTTCCCTTTATGTGCCCTTATTGATATCAACTCCCCTCTAACCACCGCCTTCAACGCCTCCCAGACCACTCCCACCTGGACCTCCCCATTATCACTGAGTTCCAAGTACTTTTCAATGCACCCCCTCACCCTTAGACACACACCCTCATCTGCCATTAGTCCCATGTCCATTCTCCAGGGTGGGCGCTCTCCTGTTTCCTCTCCGATCTCCAAGTCTACCCAGTGTGGAGCGTGATCCGAAATGGCTATAGCCGTATACTCCGTTCCCCTCACCTTCGGGATCAACGCCCTTCCCAGCACAAAAAAGTCTATTCGCGAGTAGACTTTATGGACATAGGATAAAAACGAGAACTCCTTACTCCTAGGTCTGCTAAATCTCCATGGGTCTACACCTCCCATCTGCTCCATAAAATCTTTAAGTACCTTGGCTGCTGCCGGCCTCCTTCCAGTCCTGGACTTCGACCTATCCAGCCCTGGTTCCAACACCGTATTAAAATCTCCCCCCATTATCAGCTTTCCCATCTCTAGGTCCGGAATGCGTCCTAGCATCCGCCTCATAAAATTGGCATCATCCCAGTTCGGGGCATATACGTTTACCAAAACCACCGTCTCCCCCTATAGTTTGCCACTCACCATCACGTATCTGCCCCCGTTATCCGCCACTATAGTCTTTGCCTCGAACATTACCCGCTTCCCCACTAATATAGCCACCCCCCTGTTTTTCGCATCTAGCCCCGAATGGAACACCTGCCCCACCCATCCTTTGCGTAGCCTAACCTGGTCTATCAGTTTCAGGTGCGTTTCCTGTACCATAACCACATCTGCCTTAAGTTTCTTAAGGTGTGCGAGTACCCCTGCCCTCTTTATCGGCCCGTTCAGCCCTCTCACGTTCCACGTGATCAGCCGGGTTGGGGGCTTCCTACCCCCCCCTTGTCGATTAGCCATCCCCTTTTCCAGCTCCTCACCTGGTTCCCAAGCAGCTGTATCTCCCCCAGGCGGTGCCCCCCCGCCCATCCCCTCCCATACCAGCTCCCCCCTCTCCCCAGCAGCAGCAACCCAGTAATTCCCCCCTCCCACCCCCCCCCCCCCCCCCCCGCTAGATCCCCCGCTAGCGTAATTACTCCCCCCATGTTGCTCCCAGAAGTCAGCAAACTCTGGCCGACCTCGGCTTCCCCCCGTGACCTCGGCTCGCACCGTGCGACGCCCCCTCCTTCCTGCTTCTCTATTCCCACCATGATTATCATAGCGCGGGAACCAAGCCCGCGCTTCTCCCTTGGCTCCGCCCCCAATGGCCAACGCCCCATCTCCTCCACCTCCCCTCCTCCCCCCCATCACCACCTGTGGAAGAGAGAAAAGTTACCACATCGCAGGATTAGTACATAAAACTCCTCTTTCCCCCCTTTTTAACCCCCTCTTCGCCCCCCACATTCGCCCCACCACTTTGTTCAAACGTTCTTTTTAATAACCCGCTCATTCCAGTTTTTCTTCCACAATAAAAGTCCACGCTTCATCCGCCGTCTCAAAGTAGTGGTGCCTCCCTCGATATGTGACCCACAGTCTTGCCGGTTGCAGCATTCCAAATTTCATCTTCTTTTTATGAAGCACCGCCTTGGCCCGATTAAAGCTCGCCCTCCTTCTCGCCGCCTCCGCACTCCAGTCTTGATAAACGCGGATCACCGCGTTCTCCCATTTACTGCTCCGAGTTTTCTTTGCCCATCTGAGGACCATTTCTCTATCCTTAAAACGGAGGAATCTCACCACCATGGCTCTGGGAATTTCTCCTGCTCTCGGTCCTCGCGCCATCACTCGGTATGCTCCCTCCACCTCCAGCGGACCCGCCGGGGCCTCCGCTCCCATTAACGAGTGCAGCATCGTGCTCACATATGCCCCGACGTCCGCTCACTCCGCACCTTCAGGAAGACCAAGAATCCTCAGGTTGTTCCTCCTTGCGTTGTTCTCCAGTGCCTCCAACCTTTCCACACATCGTTTCTGATGTGCCTCATGCGTCTCCGTCTTCACCACCAGGCCCTGTATGTCGTCCTCATTCTCGGCTGCCTTTGCCTTCACGACCCGAAGCTCCCGCTCCTGGGTCTTTTGTTCCTCCTTTAGCCCTTCGATCGCCTGTAGTATCGGGGCCAACAGCTCTTTCTTCATTTCCTTTTTGAGCTCTTCCACACAGCATTTCAAGAACTCTTGTTGTTCAGGGCCCCATGTTAAACTGCCACCTTCCGACGCCATCTTGGTTTTTGCTTGCCTTCCTTGCCGCTGTTCTAAAGGATCCACTGCAATCCGGCCACTTTCTCCTCCTTTTTTCATCCGTATCCAGGGGGGATTCCCTTCTGGTTTACCGCACAGTGTTTTTAGCCGTCAAAATTGCCGTTGGGGCTCCTATCAAGAGCCCAAAAGTCCGTTTCACCGGGAGCTGCCGAAACGTGCGACTCAGCTGGTCATCGCCACACCCGGAAGTCATAAACACCCATTTCTTAAAGGTACACTCCCATGACAGAGGTCATTCCGTCCTCCGAGCCTGCGCCACCTGTTAAAATTGAATAAGTTTTTATGAGAGTCCCACTCACTCTCCTAAACTCCAATGAATATAATCCTAACCAACTTAGTCTCTCCACATATGACAGTCCCACCATCCTAGGAATCAGCCTGGTAAACCTTTGCTGCACTGCTTCCATCGCAAGAACTTCCTTCATCAGATAAGGACATCAAAACTGCACACAATACTCCAAGTGTGGCCTCACCAATATCCTATACAATTGCAATAAAACATCTCTATTCCTATACTCAAATCCTCTCGCGATAAAGGCCAATATACCATTTGCCTTTTTGCTGCCTGCTGTACCTGCACACTTACTTTCAGCTACTGATACGTTAGTCATGGCACAAATCAACTCCAGCCTCCCGGATTGCCTTGATCCACTACAGTTTGCCTACCGCTGCAATAGGTCCACAGCAGACGCCATCTCCATGGCCCTGCACTCTACCCTGGAACACCTAGATAACAAAGACACCTAATGTCAGACTCCTATTTATCGACTACAGCTCAGCCTTCAACACCATCATTCCTACGAAACTCATCTCCAAACTCAGTGGCCTTGGCCTCGGCTCCTCCCTCTGCAACTGGATCCTGAATTTTCCAACCACAATCAGCAAGGATAGGCAACAGCACCTCCTCCACAATCATCCTCAACACCGGTGTCCCACAAGGCTGTGTCCTCAGCCCCCTACTATACTCCTTGTAAACCTATGACTGTGGGGCCAAATTCCCCTCCAACTCGATTTTCAAATTTTCTGATGACACCACAGTAGTGGGACGGATTTCAAACAATGACGAGACAGAGTACAGGAATGTGATAGAGAATCTGGTGAACTGGTGCAACGACAATAATCTCTCCCTCAATGTCAACAAAACGAAGGAGATTGTCATCGACTTCAGGAAGTGTAGTAGAGAACACGCCCCTGTCTACATCAATGGGAACGAAGTAGAAAGGGTCGAGAGCTTCAAGTTTTTAAGGTGTCCAGGTCACCAACAACCTGTCCTGGTCACCCCCCCCCCATGCCGACACTATAGTTAAGAAAGCCCACCAACGACTCTACCTTCTCAGAAGACGAAGGAAATTTGGCATGTCACCTACGGCTCTCACCAACTTCTACAGATGCACCACAGAAAGCACTCTTTCTGGTTGTATCACAGCTTGGTATGGAGCCTGCTCTGCCGAAGACCGCAGGAAATTACAAAAGGTCGTGAATGCAGCCCAATCCATCACGCAAACCAGCCTCCCATCCATTGACTCTGTCTACAATTCCCGCTGCCTCGAAAAAGCAGCCAGCACTTCCGGTGGAGCACATTCGATAGCTCCAACCTGAAACGGACTTTCTGACCTTTTTTCGCCTGACTTTTCTTGGACTTTAGGGGCTAGATCGGTGTAGTGGACGATATTAAGAAGGATTCCCCCTCCAATGTATTCCCCCTCCGATGCAGGGATAATCCAGGGAATTATAGACCTGTGAGCTTGACGTCAGTGGTAGGCAAACTGTTGGAGAAGATACTGAGAGATAGGATCTATTCACATTTGGATGAAAATAGACTTATCAGTGATAGGCAGCATGGTTTTGTGCAGGGAAGATCATGTCTTACAAACCTAATAGAATTATTTGAGGAAGTGACAACGTTAATTGATGAAGGAAGGGCTGTAGATGTCATATACATGGACTTCAGTAAGGCGTTTGAGAAAGTTTCCCATGGCAGGTTGATGGAAAAAGTGAAGTCGCATGGGGTTCAGGGTGTCCTAGCTAGATGGATAAAGAACTGGCTGGGCAACAGGAGACAGAAAGTAGTGGTGGAAGGGAGTGTCTCAAAATGGAGAAGGGTGACTAGTGGTGTTCCACAGGGATCCGTGCTCGGGCCACTGTTGTTTGTGATATACATAAATGATCTGGACGAAGGTATAGGTGGGCTGATTAGCAAGTTTGCAGATGATACTAAGATTGGTGTAGTTGCAGATAGCGAGGAGGACTGTCAAAGAATACAGCAAAAGGTAGATAGATTGGAGAGTTGGGCAGAGAAATGGCAGATGGAGTTCAATCCAGGCAAATGCGAGGTGATGCATTTTGGAAGATCCAATTCAAGGGCGGACTATACGGTCAATGGAAGAGTCCTGGGGAAAATTGATGTACAGAGAGGTCTGGGAGTTCAGGTCCATTGTACCCTGAAGGTGGCAACGCAGGTCAATAGAGAGGTCAAGAAGGCATACATAGAACATAGAACAATACAGCGCAGTACAGGCCCTTCGGCCCACGATGTTGCACCAAAACAAAAGCCATCTAACCTACACTATGCCATTATCATCCATATGTTTATCCAATAAACTTTTAAATGCCCTCAATGTTGGCGAGTTCACTACTGTAGCAGGTAGGGCATTCCACGGCCTCACTACTCTTTGCGTAAAGAACCTACCTCTGACCTCTGTCCTATATCTATTACCCCTCAGTTTAAAGCTATGTCCCCTCGTGCCAGCCATTTCCATCCGCGGGAGAAGGCTCTCACTGTCCACCCTATCCAACCCCTAATCATTTTGTATGCCTCTATTAAGTCGCCTCTTAACCTTCTTTGCTCCAACGAAAACAACCTCAAGTCCATCAGCCTTTCCTCATAAGATTTTCCCTCCATACCAGGCAACATCCTGGTAAATCTCCTCTGCACCCGCTCCAAAGCCTCCACGTCCTTCCTATAATGCGGTGACCAGAACTGTACGTAATACTCCAAATGCGGCCGTACCAGAGTTCTGTACAGCTGCAACATGACCTCCTGACTCCGGAACTCAATCCCTCTACCAATAAAGGCCAACGCTCCATAGGCCTTCTTCACAACCCTATCAACCTGGGTGGCAACTTTCAGGGATCTATGTACATGGACACCTAGATCCCTCTGCTCATCCACACTTCCAAGAACTTTACCATTAGCCAAATATTCCGCATTCCTGTTATTCCATCCAAAGTGAATCACCTCACACTTCTCTACATTAAACTCCATTTGCCACCTCTCAGCCCAGCTCTGCAGCTTATCTATTTCCCTCTGTAACCTGCTACTTCCTTCCACACTATCGACAACACCACCGACTTTAGTATCGTCTGCAAATTTACTCACCCACCCTTCTGGCCTTCCTCTCGGTCATTGATAAAAATGACAAACAGCAACGGCCCCAGAATAGATCCTTGTGGTACTCCACTTGTAACTGAACTCCATTCTGAACATTTCCCATCAACCACCACCCTCTGTCTTCTTTCAGCTAGCCAATTTCTGATCCACATCTCTAAATCACCCTCAATCCCCAGCCTCCGTATTTTCTGCAATAGCCTACCGTGGGGAACCTTATCAAACGCTTTGCTGAAATCCATATACACCACATCAACTGCTCTACCCTCGTCTACCTGTTCAGTCATGCTTGCCTTCATCGGACAGGGTATTGAGTACAAGAGTCGGCAGATCATGTTACAGTTGTATAGGACTTTGGTTAGGCCATATTTGGAATACTGCGTGCAGTTCTGGTCGCCACATTACCAGAAGGATGTGGATGCTTTAGAGAGGGTGCAGAGGAGGTTCACCAGGATGTTGCCTGGTATGGAGGATGCTAGCTATGAAGAAAGGTTGAGTAGATTAGGGTTGTTTTCATTGGAAAGTTGGAGGTTGAGGGGGGACCTGATTGAGGTCTACAAAATTATGAGAGGTATGGACAGGGTGGATAGCAACAAGCTTTTTCCAAGAGTGGGGGAGTCAATTACAAGGGGTCACGATTTCAAGGTGAGAGGGGGAAAGTTTAAGGGAGATGTGCGTGAAAAGTTTTTTTACGCAGAGGGTGGTGGGTGCCTGGAACACTTTGCCAGCGGAGGTGGTAGAGACGGGCACGATAGCATCATTTAAGATGCATCTAGACAGATATATGAATGGGCGGGGAACAGAGGAAAGTAGATCCTTGGAAAATAGGCGACAGGTTTAGATAAAGGATCTGGATCGGCACAGGCTGGGAGGGCCGAAGGGCCTGTTCCTGTGCTGTAAATTTTCTTTGTTCTTTGACGTATGGCTAATTGGACTAGAAGTGGCTGTGTGAAAGACACAGCCCGGATAGAGTGAAGCAGTTGGAGCTGGGACCGCGGCGCAGCATGGAGGGGGGTCAGGACCAGGGAGCGGTGGCTCAGTGGTCTAAGGAGCAGCAGATGAAGTTCTTTAAGGACTGTTTTGCTGAGCTGAAAAAGGAAACGCTGGACCCGATCAAGGCTGCGATCGATCAAGTGGTATCGAATCAGGCGGCCCAAAGGAAAGCGATACAAGAAATTGAGCTGAAGTTATCTAGCCAGGAGGACGATCTAACCGTGCTGGAGCATAAGGTGGAGGTGTTGGATGAACGCCACAAGAGAATGCAGGAGAAGTTGGAGGACCTGAAGAACAGGTCCAGGAGGCAGAACTTAAGGATCGTTGGCCTCCCCGAAGGAATTGAGGGGTCGAATGCGGGAGCATATGTGGCGAGCATGCTGGAGACGCTGATGGGGCCCGGGGCGTTTTCTCGGCCCCTGGAAGTGGGCAGAGCACATCGAGCCCTCGCAAGGACGCCTGAGGCGAATGACCCGCCGAGGGCCATGGTGGTGCGTTTCCACCGTTTTTCGGACAAAGAACTCGTCTTGCGGTGGGCCAAGAAGGAGCGGAGCAGCAGATGGGAGCACAGCGAGGTGCGCATCTACCAGGACCTGGGAGCGGAGCTGGCCAAGAGACGTGCTGAGTTTAACCGGGTGAAGGCGATCCTCTTCAAGGGGGTGAAATTCGGGATGCTGTATCCAGCGCGGCTGTGGGTTACGCACAAAGACAGGCACTTTTACTATGAGGCACCGGTTGATGTATGGTCTTTTATCAAAGAAAAGAAGTTGGAAGCATCTTAAAGGACACTTAAGTCTTGAAGGAGTTATGTGACGGCGGTTTGTATTTCTTGTATCGGTTCAAATAAGACTGTATGTGGTTCTGGGTTAAGTATTGGGCTGGTGCGGTGGTTTGAGGGTGCTTTGTTTTTTGCAGAGATTGGATGCGGAGGGGGGAGGGGAGCCCCGAAGTTGGTGCTGTTCTGTGGGAGGTTGGGTTTGGTTCCAAGCGATTGTTTCTGCATTGGTTTATGTTAGACCATAAGACATAGGAGCGGAAGTAAGGCCATTCGGCCCATCGAGTCCACTCCACCATTCAATCATGGCTGATTTCAACTCCATTTACCCGCTCTCTCTCCATAGCCCTTAATTCCTCGAGAAATCAAGAATTTATCAACTTCTGTCTTAAAGACACTCAACGTCCTGGCCTCCACCGCCCTCTGTGGCAATGAATTCCACAGACCCACCACTCTCTGGCTGAAGAAATTTCTCCTCATCTCTGTTCTAAAGTGACTCCCTTTTATTCTAAGGCTGTGCCTCCGGGTCCTAGTCTCCCCTGCTAATGGAAACAACTTCACTACGTCCACCCTATCCAAGCCATTCATTATCTTGTAAGTTTCTATTATATCTCCCCTCAACCTCCTATACTCCAATGAATATAATACCAGGACCCTCAGACGTTCATCGTATGTTAGGCCTATCATTCCTGGGATCATCCGTGTGAATCTCCGCTGGACCCGCTGGACCCGCTCCAGTGCCAGTATGTCCTTCCTGAGGTGTGGGGCCCAAATTTGCTCACAGTATTCTAAATGGGGCCTAACTAATGCTTTATAAAGCTTCAGAAGTACATCCCTGCTTTTATATTCCAAGCCTCTTGAGATGAATGACAACATTGCATTTGCTTTCTTAATTACGGACTCAACCTGCAAGTTTACCTTTAGAGAATCCTGGACTAGGACTCCCTTTGCACTTCAGCATTATGAATTTTGTCACCGTTTAGAAAATAGTCCATGCCTCTATTCTTTTTTCCAAAGTGCAAGACCTCGCACTTGCCCACGTTGAATTTCATCAGCCATTTCTTGGACCACTCTCCTAAACTGTCTAAATCTTTCTGCAGCCTCCCCACCTCCTCCACACTACCTGCCCCTCCACCTATCTTTGTATCATCGGCAAACTTAGCCTGAATGCCCCCAGTCACGTCATCTAGATCGTTAATATATAAAGAGAACAGCTGTGGCCCCAACACTGAACCCTGCGGGACACCACTCGTCACCGGTTGCCATTCTGAAAAAGAACCTTCTATCCTAATTCTCTGCCTTCTGCCTGACAGCCAATCGTCAATCCATGTTAGTACCTTGCCTCGAATACCATGGGCCCTTATTTTACTCAGCAGTCTCCCGTGAGGCACCTTATCAAAGGCCTTTTGGAAGTCAAGATAGATAACATCCATTGGCTCTCCTTGGTCTAACCTATTTGTTATCTCTTCAAAGAACTCTAACAGGTTTGTCAGGCACGACCTCCACTTACTAAATCCATGCTGACTTGTCCTAATCCGACCCTGCACTTCCAAGAATTTAGAAATCTCATCCTTAACAATGGATTCTAGAATCTTGCCAACAACCGAGGTTAGGCTAATTGGCCTATAATTTTCCATCTTTTTCCTTGGTCCCTTCTTGAACAGGGGGGTTACAACAGTGATTTTCCAATCCTCTGGGACTTTCCCTGACTCCAGTGACTTTTGAAAGATCATAACTAACGCCTCCACTATTTCTTCAGCTATCTCCTTTAGAACTCTAGGATGTAGCCCATCTGGGCCCGGAGATTTATCAATTTTTAGACCTCTTAGTTTCTCTAGCACTTTTTCCTTTGTGATGGCTACCATATTCAACTCTGCCCCTTGACTCTCCGGAATTGTTGGGATATTACTCATGTCTTCTACTGTGAAGACTGACGCAAAGTACTTATTTAGTTCCTCAGCTATTTCCTTGTCTCCCATCACTAGATTACCAGCGTCATTTTGGAGTGGCCCAATGTCTACTTTTGCCTCCCGTTTGTTTTTAATGTATTTAAAGAAACTTTTACTATCATTCCTAATGTTATTGGCTCGCCTACCTTCATAATTGATCCTCTCTTTCCTTATTTCTCTCTTTGTTATCCTCGGTTTATTTTTGTAGCCTTCCCAATCTTCTGACTTCCCACTACTCTTTGCCACATTATAGGCTTTCTCTTTTGCTTTGATGCATTCCCTAACTTCCTTTGTCAGCCATGGCTGCCTAATCCCCCCTCTGATAACCTTTCTTTTCTTTGGGATGAACCTCTGTACTGTGTCCTCAATTACTCCCAGAAGCTCCTGCCATTGCTGTTCTACTGTCTTTCCCACTAGGCTCTGCTCCCAGTCGATTTGTCAGTTCCTCCCTCATGCCCCTGTAGTTACCTTTATTTAACTGTAACACCTTTACATCTGATTCTACCTTCTTTCTTTCAAATTGGAGATTGAATTCTACCATATTATGATCACTGCCTCCCAAGTGCTCCCTTACTTTAAGATCTTTAATCAAGTCTGGCTCATTACATAACACTAAGTCCAGAATGGCCTGTTCCCTCGCGGGCTCCATCACAAGCTGTTCCAAAAAGCCCTCCTGTAAACATTCAATGAATTCCCTTTCCTTGGGTCCACTGGCAGCATTATTTACCCAGTCCACCTGCATATTGAAGTCACCCATGATCACTGTGACCTTGCCTTTCTGACATGCACTTTCTATTTTGTGGTGCATTTTGCGCCCCCGGTCCTGACCACTGTTAGGAGGCCTGTACATAACTCCCATTATGTTTTTTTTGCCTTTGTGGTTCCTCAACTCTACCCACACAGACTCCACATCATCTGACCCTCTGTCATTTAGTGCTATTGATTTAATTTCATTCCTAATTAACAAGGCAACCCCGCCCCCTCTGCCCACCTCTCTGTCTTTTCGATAGGTTGTGAATCCCTGGATGTTTAAATGCCAGTCCTGAACCCCCTGCAACCATGTCTCTGTGATGCCTACCACATCATACCTGCCAGTCACAATCTAGGCCACAAGTGTTCCGTACACTGCGCGCATTTAAATATAGCACCTTTAATTCTCTATTGACCGTCCCTTTTTGTTTTCTTAGTGTGGTGTACCTCGGTTTACTGAGCCTTTCCATGCACTGTGTCATATTTTGTGGGATGGGGACTATCGTAACCTCTCCTGAGTTTTGTCTTTTCATGCTTTTTTGTATTCCTAAGCAGCTACGCTTCCCACTGATTACTGCACCTCTTGGTTCCCTGACTTTCCCTTCCCCCCAATCTTTAGTTTAAAGTCTTATTGACCACCCTATTTACTCTTTTCGCCAGAACACTGATCCCAGCTCGGTTCAGGTGGAGTCCATCCCAATGGTATAGGTCCCCCCTGTCCCAAAACTGATGCCAGTGACCCATGAAAAGGAACCCCTCTTCCCACACCACTCTTTCAGCCACGTGTTAACTTCCCTTATTCTTGCCTCCCTATGCCAATTTGCACGTGGCTCGGGCAGTAATCTGGAGATTATGACCCTTGAGGACCTGTTTTTTTAATTTGACTCCTAGCTCTTTATAATCTCTAAACAGGTCCTCTTTCCTAGACTTGCCTATGTTGTTGGTACCGACATGGACCACAACAACTGGATCCTCCCCCTCCCTCTACAGTAGCCTTTCAAGCCGGTCAGAGATGTCCCGCACCCTAGCACCGGGCAGGCAACATACCATGCGGGACTCTTTATCCTGCTCACAAAGGATACTATCTATCCCCCTGATAATAGAATCCCCTACAACTTGCCTATTTACTCCCTCCCCTTGAATGGCCTGCTGAACCCTGGTGCCTTGGTCAGCTGACTCATCCTTCCTGCAGCCCTGTTCGACAGGGTCAAGGGCTGAGGCTCCTGAGTTCCTGACTGCTGGTTCCCTTTACCTGCCTGACTTGCAGTCACACCCTGCTGACCCTGGCCACTGGCAGGATTTAAACTACTTACTCTGACAGGTGTGACTGCCTCCTGAAACACAGTGTCCAGGTAAGTCTCCCCCTCCCGGATGTGCCTCAGTGTTTGAAGCTCAGACTCCAGCTCATCAACTCTGAGCCGGAGCTCTTCGAGCGGCCAACACTTACTGCAGATGTGGTCGCTGCAGCTCGCAATGGGATCTGCCAGCTCCCACATCAAGCAGCTCAAGCACATCACCTGACCAGCCATCACTAATTAATTAATTAGTTTAATTTAAGTTTACGAGTTTAGCTGTGTTTTTTTTTTAAATTTGGGGCAGATTTGCTATCAACCAATCAGATCACAGCTTCCCTCTGACATCACTTTTGGGGAAAAACATGGAAAACAGGAAGTTACCGTTAGGTTTTTATACTCACAGAGACTGCTCCTCCTCCTCCAAACGGCTCCCGAAATTAGGCCCCGAAGAAAGAGAACAAAACAGTAGGGGAAAAGCACCTTCTCCCACTCTTCACTGAATTACCTCACTGCACCAAATTACCAAATTCTCACTCTGTCTGTGTCTCACTCACTCAGGCTGTGTTTCCTTGACCAGCGCAATGCTTACTAAGTGCGCTTTCTGTCTGTCTTTTATACAGACTTTAGGATGACTCACACTAAAACTTCAAAGAGAGGTGGGGGGAGAGAGGGGGGGGAGAGAGAGAGGGGGGAGGGAGAGAGGGGGGAGGGAGAGAGGGGGAGGAGAGGGGGAGGAGAGAGGGGGGAGGGAGAGAGGGGGGAGGGAGAGAGGGGGGAGGGAGAGAGGGGGGAGGGAGAGAGGGGGGAGGGAGAGAGGGGGGAGGGAAGAGGGGGGAGGGAGAGAGGGGGGAGGGAGAGAGGGGGAGGGAGAGAGGGGGGAGGGGAGAGGGGGGGGAGAGGGGGGGAGAGGGGGGGAGAGGGGGGGGAGAGGGGGGGGGGGAGAGGGGGGGGAGAGGGGGGGGGAGAGGGGGGGGAGAGAGGGGGGGGGAGAGGGGGGGGGAGAGGGGGGGAGAGGGGGGGAGAGGGGGGGGGAGAGGGGGGGGGAGAGGGGGGGGAGAGGGGGGAGGGGGGAGAGGGGGGGGGAGAGGGGGGGGGAGAGGGGGGGGGAGAGGGGGGGGGAGAGGGGGGGGAGAGGGGGGGGGAGAGGGGGGGGAGAGGGGGGGGGAGAGGGGGAGAGGGGGGGGAGAGGGGGGGGGGAGAGGGGGGGGAGAGGGGGGGAGAGGGGGGGGGAGAGGGGGGGGGAGAGGGGGGGGAGGAGAGGGGGGGAGAGGGGGGGGGAGAGAGGGGGGGGAGGGGGGAGGAGAGGGGGGAGAGAGGGGGGGAGAGGGGGGGAGAGAGGGGGGGAGAGAGGGGGGAGGGGAGAGGGGGGGAGAGAGGGGGTGGGGGAGAGAGGGGGGGGGAGAGAGGGGGGGAGAGAGGGGGGGGGGG